>NC_056744.1:272548355-272635855 GCF_019279795.1 Protopterus annectens
TGATACAGCCATACCTCTCAGGAGTACACAGATCTTTCCTCAGGGTACTGGGTTTGTTTAGCAGACATTTTCTGACATATCTGTAGTCTGACACTGCAATGTATTGCATCATTACCTAATGCCAGACATCATCAGATCATCACAGTGCTTTACCAGAGAAATACTAATTGTATGATGCATAGACCAATATTATGAAGCAGCTAAGTGTGTTCTTGCCCAACAAGGCCTTTTGTGAGGTGTGGCTACAGCCAGTTGAGTGATGACATGCTGTGTAAATAGTCCAGCAACCTGGTATATACTGGCTGGGGATCTCCTGCTTGTATGGTATCTTTCTGACCTGAGATGTCATATCCTTGTGTGGCCATACATCTCACCTGTGCATTTTTTTGGCAGGTTGTCCAGGTGTTTGGCTAGAGGTTTTATCCTATCTACATAAACTTGTGTTTTTATGGCAAGTTAGTTACATATAATTGTAGCGTGATGTTACAAAATAATGACAGATATTACTGTGTCAGACTACATAACCTGCTACTGCAAACCCCTCACCCTATCAACTTTTCCGGTATGTAAGGGCGATATTTACAACACATGCCTATCACTGTGCCTTTGTTCCACTTTTATTTCTCCCCTTGTCCAGACATCTTGCTGTCAGAGATTGGGAGTTATGGGTTTGGGTACAGAGTGCATTCTACTGTGCAGGCATGCCCATTATTTGCAAAAGCAAACATAAGAAGTAAGGATTATTGAGAATAACCACTGGTACCAGATTGACTCCTGCATATTGTGGACAGGCAACATGTTTTCGTTTTTATTGCTACAGCCCTGCCAATGTGTGCTATGCTGCTATTTCCCTCAAAACATACATGTTACTGCATTTCTGTGGGTATATGGGGGGGGGGCACACCTGTCAACTCTACACATTTGCACTGACTGTGCTGATATTTGCTTTACATTTTGGTTCCATTTACCATACTATTGTGCCCTGTCTTGGGACTAGAGGCATATCAGTAAAGAGCACAGGTCAGATTGTAATGGCATACGTTTGAGTTTCAGACTTCTTACCCTTCATATCCTTACTTCAACTGTGAGTCCTGCTGTGCTATCACTGTGTGAGTCTGTAGGGGGTAATTTAACATTCCCACCATTTGTGTGCCTTTACCAGACATTTCTCCCTGGTTTTCTACAGCTGATCTGCTGTGTGTGTGTGTGTGTGTGTGTGTGTGTGTGTGTGTGTGTGTGTGTGTGGAGTGGGTATGGGACCACCACAAATATTGCAGTGGGATTTCCCACCTTGAGTGCTACAGCATAGTGTGTGGAGGCCAGTTTTGGGCAGACATTTCCTGGTGTCCCACATAGCTGTCAGTTGTGTGCTGCTATCCCAGTAGACCACCCCATTCCCTTACATGCATGCAGCATTACCATAGACATGCTAGCAAAACATACAGTCCATTCATTTATTAATAAGAAGACTGACTTACCTTGTGCCTGCAGCAGCTGTGAGGATGGTGCTTGAGGGCTACCTATGTTGGATGCACACTGTACACTGAGTATGCATGGTAAGTTACAGGTAATGTGATGTGTGTGCCATCCATTTTACTGTATGTGTGAGTCAGAGAGAGGTGTCAGTCCCTGAGGTCCCTACAGGGTCAGAGTGTGTGCTGTGCATTGCCTCTTTGCCAAGGCCTGAGCATATTGGGCCTGCCTCCATCTGCCTACAGGAGCAGGCTCAAGGCCCTCCTCCTCTGAGTCCTTCTGTGCCTGTGGGGACATTGGCAATGGTGGTAGGTTGTGTGGCCCTTACAAGTGCTGTTTCTGCTGCAACTGTTTACACAGGATCATATTGTGTAGCACGGCACATACTATGAACATGTGTGCACATGTGGCTGGAGAATACTACAAGGCTGCACCAGATATGTCAAGGCAGCAGAACCATGACTTGAGCAGCCCAAACGCGTGCTCTATAATGATCCTGGTTTATGCGTGTGCCTAATTATGGCATTCTTGTGTAGGTGTGTGTGCATTTCTGATGGGTGTCATCCTTCATGGCTGCAGTGCATACCCAGCATCGCCCACCAGATGGCCATACGGGATGCCCCCACTGGCAAATTCCTGGCACAGCTGTTACGAATGGCAGATGTGGGAGTCATGATAGCTTCCAGGGCTGCCAGCACACACATTCATGATAATGCCTTGAGCATTGTACATGACCTGGCAGTTGATGGAGGGGATTCCCTTGCGGTTTATGTAGACCCTATCCTGTTCACCGGATAGTGCTTTGATGTGGATGTGCATGCAGTCTATTGCACCTGGTACCTACTGGTGCTCTGCTACATGGTGGAAGAGATGCATATTGCTGGTCCTCTCCTCACAGGTGTTGGAGAAATAAATGTGTTCATCGGCATGTGGTAGCATGGCATCCAGGAACTGATGGAGTACCCTGGATGCAGATGCCTGTGAGACCCCCATGATGTTCCCAGTAGGTCTGTGGAAAGTATCTATAGCTGGAATTCTTAAGGCTACACATACCTTGGTATCCTCTTTGATGGGTTCCCCTTTGTTGGCTCCTGGTTATATGTTGAGGCTGGCATAGCTCAATTATTTGATTAAATATGGCTCTGTCCACCCTGTAGTGCTATACCATCTCCAGATCATGTAAACCCTGGTATGTTACACAGGGTCTGAACACTCTCCTCCTCCTCCTCCTCGGTCTGTGGCAGTTGTCAGCATTATCCTCGTCTCTGCCCTCAGCATCTAGCACATACTGATGGATCAAAGCAATGGCAACCACTAAAATCTTTCCAGTTAAAATTGCTCCGCATGTGTATATCAATGGTTCAGAGTTTGTTGGAAAAAAACAGACTGTACGGTGTTTCCCTGGTTTATACTGTTGTGCTGCAGATGCTGCCTGTATGATTGGCTGATGATGATGCTTTCCAGCTGCTAGCTATGTAATTTGTTCTTGATTGCTTTTATTCTGTTATTTTCCTTTTTTCCCTTCCCATTTCCTACCCATTTAAGCCCCAAGGTGTGCCGCACAAACCCGGTACCCATTTGTAAACAGTCCTGTTATATCTGGGGTTTTTTTTGTTTATTTTAGACCCAGTGCACACTGTGCATACATGTTTAGCTAATGTAACCACAGTGAACTGGCCCTCCCTGGAAGTGAACATGCTCTTCATTTCATGAAATAATTCAATACAGTCTCAGACATACCCCCTTTCTTAGCTGTACTTAGCTAAGCTTATCTGGCAGCTATGGAGCTCCGATGTGTTTACATCAAGCATGACACACACCCTTTTCATGTCTTCTCCTCCTCCTACTTACATGATTGTGCTATAGCACCTACATGTTTAGGTGCAGTTTGGCATTTAGAAGCTTTTTGTGATTCAGTAAATTTCCCCTCATTTGCATATTCCACTGCCTTAGTCCATAGTTACTGCACTACCCCAGAGCCTTTCCTCTTGACAACCACTGTTCCCTGGTATTGTTTTGATTCTGTATGCCATAGGCTATAATGGCAAAATGCAGATTTTCCTTGAAATTGAGTTTTTACATTTTTGTTTATTTTCGTCAGGATCCCATTTGCACGCCACTACCCTATGCTTAAACAGCTGAAACTGGCCAAAAAAACCCTCTGATTGTTATAAAAATGAAGCAGTTTTCCATGCCAATGGGCATATATTTGGCCATTGGTGTGCCTAAAGAGTATAATACATGCTTTTTTTGGAGTTGTCATGCCTCCATTTTGTTATTTGCAGAAATGTATTTGGCTAGTAGCCAAATACATTTCTGCCACTAACACTGTTCTTTCTCGGCTACCTGCCTGCTTGCTGAATAGGTAATTCACCTCATTTGCATGGTTTTCATCAGCAAATGAGGTAATTAGCATTCTGCACTGGTTTCCATGCCGGAACAGTGTAGGCAGGCTTATGCACGTCAAAACACTAGTTTACTGGATTGCTCGGTGGCCGTACTCCATGCAGGAGCAGCTACACTGTTCCTGCATGGAGAAATTAGTTTATGGAATCCCAAGGCATATTTCTCAGAGAGGGTGGTTGAACAAGTTTTTGTGGATAATCATGTTAATATTAGGGAGGTGAGGGTTCCACTATTTTATACCACTGATGTTAATGTCATTACAGACATTATTAGGAAACATTGGGGGATTCTGACAACAGACCCAGACATTAGACAGATTATAGGTGACAAACCAAATTTTTTATATAAAAATAAACTTAATCTTAAAAGGATGCTCTGCTATCCAAAAGATTCTGTGGCATCTGGTGTGTCCATAATGGAGTAGTTACAAGTCCATGTGGACAATGCAATGTCTGTGAGAGTATAAATAACACCAGCTTTTTTATACATCCGGACATTGGACATAAATATGTATTCAATGCTAAGGCTAATTGATTGTTATACACAACATGTTGTTTATTTAGCACAGTGTACATCCTGTCAGTCATTCTATGTAGAGAAGACTGACAGGATGCTGAAAGACAGAATCAGAGAGAATCTTTACCACATTAGATTGGCTCAGAAATTAGTGCACTGTCCAAACATGTTTTACAGGAGGGTAGTTTACATATATTTACATTTTTATTTATTGAAGTGGATTTACCTAACAAACATGGTGATGATATTAGGAATCATACAGAAAACAGAGAAGTTAAATAGATAATTAGACTAAGGGTAGACTGTGGACTAGGTCTCAATGACAAAGTCCCAGTAAAATCCATACTGAAATCAGGGACCTGCAAATTAGGTAATTCTCTCTGCAGTATATTGAGCATTTTTATTATGTTTACTATTATGCAGAAGTTTTCTCAAAGTTGTTTCCCTGATGCTGTACTACTTTTTGACATATTTTTAAAGTATATGGTTTTAATGTCAACTGTTTCTTTAATGTGTACTGCCTCAATGGAAGAACTCATGTTATTAATTGATCTCTTTATATGATTGGCTTTCTATAATTATATAAGTAGATAAAGGGGGAGCCTGTGTATTCTTATGGTTTGACAAAGCCCTATGGTGAAAGTGCTTACCTGTTTCTGAAGTACTGAAAGTTATTTGCTTCAATAAAACAGCTTTATTTTATACTTTGCTCATTTTTACATGGTCCTGCATTGCCTTGGATTGTTCTGCTGCTATTTTGTCTTATTTTACATTGGAATACTTTTATTCAGCAAAACATTCACTTTCATTGGATTTTTCTTGGTTTATATTCCATCCAGTATTATTTTTGCTGACATTAGCAATGCGGCTCACGTTTGTGCACCACTTGCTTACGTGCAAACAGGTGTAACTCGCATACATTTACACTTTGTTAACCATTGCACAAATCTGCTGCTCACTGCACTATGGAACTGTATATATGTATTTATTTATTTTATTTATTTGTATGTGTTCACTGGAATGGTCCTCTAGGCTAAAAAGTGCCCATTTTCAGTGGAGGCCCAGGGAGAAAAGCTCCATAGTGATTTATACAAACAACAAACAAATATATCAAATGCAACAAATAAAAGAACAAGAGCTGACAATGAAATAGATTTTTAACAAAAATAAAATTGGGCAATGAGGCAATACAGTCATAGATTAGACTATCTGCTGATTCTACTAGTATAAGTAATTGCAGCAAAGGATTACTAGTCAGGAGTTAGGAAGGATTAAGGAGGTAGGTAGGATGGAGAAGGAGTGAAGAAAAGGAGGTAGTGTGAGAAAGAAAAGGTTAAGTTATGCAGTGTGATGAACTGGCACATGAGCAGAGCCACTGTAAGGACAGATGTTGTTTTAAGGATTTTTAAAGAGAGATGTGCTGCTAGTGGTTCTTAGAGTTCGTGGGAGAAAGTTCCATAATTTAGCAGTGAAGAAGGAATATGATGCTTTCTTCTTGGTGTTTGTTGTCCATTTCCTTTGTGTGATATAAACCTACATGTGGAAACATTGTAAATTCAGGGCACATTCTAAGTATACATCATATATTCCCAAGACAAATGTGTTGGGCCCCCTCCCCCCAAGCAGTACAACCCTGGATGCTCAGTATTTGTTACACACACATCCACCACACTGCAAACTGTAATATATAATTTTGTGTACTCCCTCATGGACAAGGCCATTCAGTGGTGCTGATAACCTTGCTCTGCTAAACTCAATCATCCACCTATGCTCAATAAGGGTACATGTGTTTTTACACAGCTAGGCTTATACACACCAAGGACACATACTATAGTTAGGCTACTGGCCTCATATAAACCTATAAATCTATATGACTATGCAGGCCTCCCAAAATGTTGTTCTCCACATGGCCTGCTGATGTAATATACCATAAGTTCACCTGCAGCCATATAAAAGTCAGACTTGTGCCATTGCACTTGCATAAACTACTGAGGTCTGTAGTTTGTGTAATTATATAGGTAGTAGTTCTGTTCTCACTGCAGTCAACTGTGTATATGTCAGTGTGTGTGTCAAGCCAGAAGAGCAAGGGTGTGTCCTGCAGTTATTGCCTCAAGTCCATAAATTGACAGTATTTTGATACTTGCACCTGCCTGCACTTACATTGTATGCAGGCCTCCCACCTTTTTCTCTTCAATATGCACTGCTGATGTCATCCACTATAAATTGACCTGCAGCAAGGTAAAAGTCAGACATATGCCATGGAGCTTGTGTAGAGTCCTGTGTTGTATAGTCTGTGTATTTAGATAGGTAGGAGTTATGGTCTCACAGCAGTCAACTGTGTGTGTGTGTGTGTGTGTGTGTGTGTGTGTGTGTGTGTGTGTGTGTGTGTGTGTGTGTGTGTGTGTGTGTGTGTCTACTAGCACAGTAAATGTGATATCCTACAGTTACCTCTTCAAGGGCATGGCTTGCCAGTATTTTGATATCTGTAGCTGCCTACACATCCATTGCAGACAGGCCTCCCACCTTCTCCTCAGCATGCACTGGAGATGTCACCCACTGTAAGTTGACCTGCAGAAATGTAAAAGCAATACTTGTGCCATGGTGCTTGCATGGAGTACTGTGTTCTGTAGTCTGTGTTTTAAGTAGGGGTTCTGTTCTCACTGCAGTCAGCTGGGTGCATGTGCATGTCTCTACTCAGCACAATAGATGTGCTGTCTTATAGTTACCTCTCCAGTGGCATTGCTTGCTAGTCTTTTGATACTTGCACAAACCTACACATACAGTTCATGCAGCCCTCCCAACCTCTTGTCTCCCACATGGCCTGCTGATGTCATCCACTATAAGTTAACTTGCAGACAAGTAAAAGTCAGACTTGTGCCATGGCACTTGTGTATAGTACTGTGTTCTGTAGTCTGTGGACTTAAATAGGTAGAGGTTTTATTGTCACTACAGTCAATGGGGTGTATGTCTGTGCGAGCTGTTACTTGACATTACAGAAAGCCTTTTACACCAGCATGTGGGGCACTATTATCACTATATGCTCAACAGACAATGCTGATGTAATCCGCTATATCATATTATTGCATATGCAGCCATCCCATGAGGGCAGAATCAAACACTGGCCTGGAGCCCAGGTAGGCATCACCATAGATTCATAGGAGGCTACTAGGCTATTGGCTCTAGGGCCTTTATAAACCTATCCATGTTATACTATTGTTGCCCTATTTACCAAGTTGTATGGCCTATATTTGCAGTGCAAGTGTATGATCAGCACCAACTACCCTTATCCAAGAGGGACATGGGTTAAATACCCATTGTAAATTTATGATCTCCCATCCAGTTGTCTAAGGCATGCTTTTTCTCCTCGGGCCACTGCTGAAAATGGACATGTGTCCAGCTGGACTTTCCTGGTCAACAAATGTAAAATAAATAAATAAATTAAATTAAATAGTGTAATTGAGGAGCTCTGTTTTGCATGAATTGGGGTTTGTTCCAGAAGAGTGGCAAACTCTGGAAGACAGATATGTCTCTCCAGTATGTCCTGCTAATGTCACAGGCTAGGTTAAGATCCCTAGAGTGAGTAAATCTGTTCCATGTGAGTTGTGGATGTGCAGCATTCTCAGGGTCTGAGACTGCTCTGTATGTAAGGCACAAGTTGTCTCTCAGCAGCCTATATGTTACAGACTGAAGTGACAGGGCCTTTAGTATGTCCATGGAGGTCATGTGTTGGAGGTCCTGAATTTTCTTGGTGAGAAACTTCTGAAGTCTCTCCAGCTGCTGCAGGTGTCGGATGAGGTACATACAGAAAGGAATGTTGTAGTCTATAAGTGATCTGACGAGGGATGATTACAGGAGAATTATAACATCCTTAGCTCCAGATGTGATGCCCTCACATAGAAGGCCTTTCTTACCACTGTGGATGCATAGTGATTGAAGTTAAGGCTGCTATCAACATGTGTTCCCAAATCTTTCACCAAAGGGTTTCAGCTAAGGGTGTACTGTTAATATTGTAACATGCAGGGACTCCCCCTTTGCCAAAAAGGACGATATTGCATTATTTTAATCTTATTTCGATTCTGTGGCTTTGGCACCACTTATTTATCTGTGTAAGCCCTTTTTGTAGTGTGTCAACATCATTGCAGGATTTAATGATTGCACCCAGTTTGCAGTCATCAGTGAAAGTGAACATGGTAAGCCACAGGCCATCTGTTTTCCTCTGGACTTCTGAGAAATACATTCTAAACAGTATGGGGTCTAGCACATATCCTTGTGGTACAACAGTGCTAACTGGCCTGCTGCTAGAGGTTGAATCCACAACTTTGACTGTATGTGTTCTGCCGATGATCCAGTTGGCTACCCATCTAGTGACATATGGGTTACTTCCCAGATGTGTGAGTTTCTCAATGATGCCTTAGTTGGGTGTTGTGTCAAAAGCCTTGGCTAAGTCAAGATAGACTCTATGTAGTGTTTTGCCTTCATTCAGGGCTTTGGTGACATTCTTGAAGAATTCCACCAGGTTTAATGAGTGTGATCTATCCTAATGAAGACAAATTGTGTCAGGTCAAGAGATTGAAGGTTAACTATGTCTTTGTTGATAAGGTCCATGAATATTCTCTCCAAGGCCTTGCAGGTAAGACTGGTTAGGCTTATGGCTGTATAGTTCCCAGGTTCAGTTGACAGACACCATTTTGTGCAAGGGGAATTACTGTAGCTCTTTTCCACTGTGCTGGGACAAAGTCAGTACTTACAGTGTGTTTGAAGAGAGTGCCAACTGGTTCCACTAGGTCTTGTTTCAGACCATTTAGTAAGCATCCTGGGATGTTATCTGGTCCCATAGAGGCTGTGTTTTTGACCATATAGAGTGTGGTTATGAACTGCTCTTTGGAGATACTAGATAGAGGACTGGTGAAAGGTATGCTTTAGGGTATGTCTGTGGGGATGGGGGGGGGTGAAATTTGCCCCAAATCTGTTTGCTAGCAGGTCGGCAAGGTCCTCAAGGTCAGAATGCATGGCACCATCCCCCACTAGTTTGGCAAAAAGCTGGACCATCTCTTTTAGATTTCTTCCGTAGCTGAAGCATGCCTCCTGATTTGGCTTCATGAAGGACAGATCCTGCCTGTTAAATCTGTTGGATTTCTTTGAAAATGTGACCTAAGCAATTGATGAGGACAAATCTGTGCATACAGTATGCCTTGACTTGGCAAAGACCTTTAGCACAATCCTGCACTCACTCATTACCGATAAATTTATCAAACTGAATGTAAACACCTTTATTGTAAAAGATGGGTTGCCAACTGGCTCACAAACTGGTCACACACTATCAAAGTGAGTGATTTCACATCACAGCAGACATGTCACCAGTGGGTTGCCACAAGGCTCAATGCTGGGCCCCCTACTGCAGCAACTGGAGAGAGCTCAGAGGTTTCTAAGAAGATCAAGGGACTCTAGCATGCACCTTACACAGACTGACTAAAGTCCCTGTCACTATACCCAATATCATATAGACTTTTTAGGGAGACTTATGCCTGGCTTACAGAGCAATCTCTAACCCAAACCTAATGAATTTGCTGCACATCCTTAAGTCAAACAGGACTAGAGCTACCCATTCCAGGGACCTAAATATGACCTGTGACTAGAAAAAGACATGATAGAGGGACAGATTTATCTCCCAACAACTGCTGCATCTTTGGAATAGGCTGCCAATTCATATGAAGCAGAGCACTTCTATGACACTGTTCAAAAGGAAGCTGGAGGAGTGGATAGGGCATGACACATTCTTGCCAGGGATTTCGCCCACAAACCTCTTGGACATGGGCAGTCTTTACTAAATACAATTCTTGTTATAGACTAGAGTATCTATGGTATTACATTGGGATGAAACGGTTAGGCTTGTAATGACCTCCAGGTTGATCACCTAATAAATTCCTGTGATCATATGGTCCTGATTATCTTCAGCTAGAGATGCTAGTTTAACTTTGTACTTTGGTTTAGATGACTTAACAAGATAGCTAATTTGCCTGTTGAATCTGTGGAGGAGGTCCTCACTCTGCTGAGTCAGTTCCCTCTTGTTCTTAGACATTACTTTCTTCCACTTGTATAACCTATTTATGCTTGATGCCCACCAAGATGGCTTGTATTTTTGTGAGGACCTTGTTTTGATCTGTTCAGGTTCAGCTGACTCTGTACATTTGTATATGTGCTTATACAGGCCATTTGTGTATACCTCTGTGTAGCAGTCATTGTTGACAGTGGTAGCAGGGGGGTTGCAACTATTTGTGGCATCACTTAGGAGGCTATAGTTTGCTTTGGAGAAATGTTCCATTCTTTTTGCTCTTGAGGCGGTGTCAGGTATGATCAGTAATTCGAACAAGACTTAATTCTGATCTGACCTGACCAGTGAGGGCAACACACAGGGGGTAGTGCAGAGAACCCCTATGTTGGTGAGTACTAAGTCTAGGACATTTGATCCCCTTGTGGGAGTGCAGACTATCTGTTGCAGAGTATTTGTATTAACAAACTCCAGGAACCTTATGGCGAGCATGTTTGTGCTCATATATGACTCCCAATTAATGAAAGGATAGTTGACATCACACATGACCGAGGTGTTTGGCTGTATAGTGAGTAACTCAATAGGTCCAAGTAGGCAGAGTTGTTCTCATGACTCATAGTGGGGGCCCTTTACTTAACAATGATAGGAAAGGGGGGGGGGTTACCTACAGTTAGTTGGACTTGGAATAATGCTACAGCATCATACAGTTTGACCAGTCTTGAGATGTATTTGTCTTTAATGAAGATGTATACATCTCTTCCTTTGGTTATTTCATCTCCATTTTGATGTCTAAAAGTGTGGAAGGCATTGTAAACTTGCATAGCCAGAGTGCTGTTTGCTGTCTTGAAAAATGTCTCTGTGATTGCACAAATATGGACATCTTCCAAGGTAAGGAGTGCATCCAGTGAGTGCAGTTTTGATTTACACTCCTTGCATTAAGCAACATAATCTTCAGTCTGTCTCTAGTGAATGTTTTTATGTTGGGAATTTAGTTGTTCTGACATTGCATAAAAGTGCCACTATGGGGAAGGCAAGTACTTTTTCCAGTAACCAAAAGCCAAGAGGTGACAGATGAAGACCATCTCTGACAAAGCAGTGTGGTCTATCAACTCTGTCTTCCTGGGCTATCACATACTGGATCCCCCTGGAATGACAACAGAAGCTAAGCCAACTGGTGAAGTCAATCATAGTTTCTTTATATTGAGACATCATCTTGGGTGAAGGCAGAATGCTGCTTAGGGCTAGGGATATACCTTCCTGGGACAGATAATCTGAGTGCTCAGTCATGTTTCTCTTCATATAATACAGCCTGATCTGCAGGGCCATAGAACAAATTATTATGGACCTCATTAACAAGGACATTGGAAAACCCCAAACACTCAGTCCCACACAGTTGGTTTCTTCAAGGGGTGGTCATGCCTGTTAAAGTTGGTCATCTTCTTTGAGACAGTCACCAAAGCCATGGGTGAAGGGTAAACAGTGTACACCACCTACCTTGACCTGACCAAAGGCTTTGATACTATTCCCCACTTGGTTATAATAAATAAACTATCTCAACTAGGCACCAATCTGTATGTTACCAGGTGGGTAGCAAACTGACTCACTGACAGAATTCACCTAGTCAAAATAGGGGAAGCCACCTCAAGCAGTAGACCCCTAAAGAGTGGTGTACCACAAGGATCGGTCTTGGGGCCTCTGTTGTTTGGGATATACTTTTCTGAGATACAGACCAAAACCAATGGGCTATGGCCGACCAGGTTTACAGAAGACTGCAATCTGGGCACTGTCATCAGTTCCCCTAGTGATGTGGACATCTACCTAGATGGTCTCACCCAAACAAATCACTGGTGCCAGAAACATGGCCTCAAACTGAATGCCAAAAAGTGCATCATCATACCCATTGGAGAGAGTGACATCCCCCCAAACTACCACATTAATGACAAGTTCCTAAGCACGCAATCAGTCAAGAGGGACTTGGGCACCCAGGTTGACAGCAAACTGACTTTTGACCACCATATTGCCTCTGTTGTATGGAAAGCTTTCTACATGGCCCACTTCATTAGGAAGAGTATCTCATCCAGGGACAAGGAGGTCATAACATCCTTGTATTCTTCCCTTATAAGACCTATTATCGAGTGCAATGCCTCTTTCAGCATGTACCTCACAATGCACATGCAACAGCTGGAAAGACCACAGAGCTTCCTCACCAGGAGAATCCAGGGCTTCAAACATCTACCCCACACAGATAATCTAAAGTTCTTTCCCTCTACTCAGTCTCATACAGACCCCTCAGAGGTGACCTCTGACTGGTATACAAAGCAATCTCAGACCTGCCTTGATGGGACTGCTGCATATCCACAAGTCAAACTCAAGTAACCCACACACACCCACACACACACTCTCAACCCGGTCTGTGACATCAATAGGACTTGTTGGCAGGACAGATTTGTGTCCCACAGACTCTGCCTTCTGTGGAATAGACTCCCTCTCCATGTCAACCCTTTTTCAGCACAACCTGGATAACTGGATGGGGAACAGAAACTATACCCCTGGGATTCCATCTGTGTCCCTGCTGGAGAGGGGCGTCAGGTGCTGACTTGTCAGAACTGGCGTTAAATTCTTGGCTAGGCTTATAAGGGCCTCAGGGCCAAAAACCTAGTAACTTCTTATGATCATATGATCCTATGTTGAGACACTTGAGTGCATGTGTGATCTGATGGATCTTGGCACTTGACAGGCAGCAGAATGTGACCTTCTACTTGTCCAACCTGGTGAGTGGGACATCTGCGTGTCTCACTATGGAGTCGCTTATGACCAAGACATTTGGTTTTGAGGTGTTTTGCCTTAGGGGCTTATTGGCTGAGACACTGTTGCATGCATCATTATGTGTAGTAGATTCTGTTGGGTCTGCAGTGTGGGCAGTAGGTTTGTGCTTGGGAGGTCTCTGGTCTTTAGGTAGGTTTTAGCGAGTACCTCTGCACATGTGGATATATGTGTTGCGAGCTTGTTTTGAGAAAGAGGTGAAGTGTGTGCACTGACATGTTTGATATCTGGTTTGTTATTATGTGAGAGAATTAATTCCCAATGTATAGTATCGATGCAGCTCTTGCATGGTATATTAGTTTGTTTTAGCAGTAACTGGTTGTCAGTATCCATGAAATAGAAGCAAAAGTCCAAGGAAACACCTGACATGTAGAAATATATTCCAAACAGACTTTAATAAATCCAAATCATAATGTCTCAAAGCTTTCAGACTTGTGTCCTTCTTCAGTGTATAAAGAATGAGATTTTTCAGCCTCATTTAAATACTATCAGTATAAAATCACGTGGCATAGCTCATTAAACTAGAAATTTCTTCTTAAAGATTTAGCATTAAAAATCTAGAGTATCAATGTATAGCATAAAGAACACACAATATAACATAAAAAAATACAAGACACATATGCAGATAAAGAATCTAAAAATTCATTCTAGCTATTTTCTTATGACCAGTTGTTTCTTTTTCAGTACTAGTTTAAGACTTATATTAGCATTAACTCCAGGTTTAACATCTGCCTGAAGTAGTGTTATCCATCCATACTCATGCATCTCTAGAGCATTATTAATATCGCCACCTCTAATCTTATATATATGCATATATATATATATAAAACATTCATAACACGGAATTTAAATCTGTGCTTAGAGCCAGCATCCTCAAGATGTTTTACTAGTGCATTTGTGTTCACCTTCCTCCTGATGTCTGATTTATGCTCAGTAATTCTATCCTTCGATCTATGTGTGGACTTACCTACGTAACATACAGTACATTCTAGACAGGTAGCAAGGTAAATAATGTCACTAGTATTGCATGTAGCTGATGCTTTAAAGACATATTTTTTTCTGCTTAGAGGGTGTATAAATTCATTATCAGACAGTATATCAGAACAGCATGACCAGTTATGACATGGAAACGTCTCTATCAAGTGGTCTATTTTCTTTCAACTGGTGTTTCCTTAAACTGACCATTTGCTTCTATTTGGACTTTTGGTTGCTCAATGAAGGTTTATCTTAGTGCTGGTCATTTCTACTACTTTGTTCTTGTTTTTTGGATCAGCCTGGGGCACTTTACAGATTTTCAATATTACACAGCCTGTTTCTATTGGCTCTACTCAGAGCAATAATCATAATGGTTGTTCTATCCATGGCATGTTGAATATACCAAACAATCACTTGGTCATGCAACTCAAGGACTTTAACCCCTCTAATGATGTCTATATGAGTGAGCCAAACAAAACTTTCAAGGATAAGACTGAGGATTAATGACATGATATGCCCTACCTTAGTAGTTATTGTAAAGTTCCCCACTGTTAAACATAGCACAATGCTGCTTATTGTGTTTGTGCACTAGCCAGTATTATTAATTGAATGCATCCAGTTTATGTTTGTGGCTGTCTGGGTCCTGTCTACAACCTGGTAGTACATTCCTCCAGTTTGTGTGCTGCTGCACTTCACAGAAGCCAGGTGAGTGCAGCTAGGCACATTTGTGCCAAGCAGCGCTTTGGGCAAACACTGACCTCAAAAAAAAAAAAATTTAGGGAAACTGTCCGGATTTTTGCAAAATGTCCAGATGCTTGCATAATATTTTTTGACTGTTCCTTGTAAAATGTGTGGTTTACTGGGAAATTACTGAAGACTGAAGGCAATACTTAATGACATACATTTAAATTTCATACTTTATAACCTTGAGAAAATGCATGCTAACACAAACTACATCCATCCCTGTTTTTGGCCGTTTGACCCACTATTAGTTTAGTGTTTATCCAGATTTTTTGCACTAAAAAGTTGGGTGGTACGATCCGTATTCAGTCTAAAGGTTTCACGGCCAGCAACACTGATGCAAGCTGTGAAACCTTGCTTATGCACGTCTCTCATCATTAATATTCAAGGTGCGATGCCGTGCAATGCAGCATGATGAGCAGTAAACCGCACACAAAAATACTCCATGTAAGCTCTGTGCATAACCTATATGGAGTTTATTGAATCTGGCACACTATGTTTTAGCCAAGATTTGCTAAAGCAGACACAAGCAAACTTTTGAGGCTGTACACTTCACAGAGTCATAGCTATCTCAATACTACATTAATCTCTGCCTTCTAATATACATGAAACAAATGTGATTGGTTAGTTATTAACCTGTTATTATCAAGAAAGTAGAGCTGGACAGATTAAAGTTTTATTCAAATCTGGGGAAAAAATCAAGTAAAGACAAGAAATCAGTTTTCATGACAACATATACAGGCAAATAAACTACTGATTAAACAAATGAGACTGAGTATGGGGGCTGATACTACGCTAGTACAATGCAATTAGAATGAAATACTTCAACAGCAAAAGATAATATATATTATCTATAATAAGCGCACACACACACACACACACACACACACACACTAAAATATATATATATATATATATATATATATATATATATATATATATATATATATATATATATATTTATTTATGTATTGTTTGTTTACCAAGAAAGTCCAGATGGGTAGAAAACCCCTGTTTCGTGGAAGGTCAGGGAGAGAAATTCCTCTAGAAGATTACAAATAAGATATAAAGGAGAAAGCAAGGAACAACACAACTACAAGTACATGTACATAGGATAAACAAGTTCAAAACTCATACATGATGAAAAGCTTGCAAGTATTTATAAATAAACAGAACAAAAGTAAAAGTATCCAAAACAAGTGCATTCATGGACAGAACAAAAGTCAAGAAGTAACTGTTCAATGAAATCTTGCCAATAAATATCAAGTAGGTTGTATTATATATTTAATACTAGAGGTGATATAATATGACTGTTATATAAAGGTATGGAAAACTGACTGTTGGAGATAAAAAAGAACATGTCCAAGGGTAACCATATGAAATGTTGGGACCCACTAGACCAAGTCCAGAAAGACAGAGATGGAAACACCAAAAATAGAACTTACATTTA
Source organism: Protopterus annectens (assembly GCF_019279795.1). Classification (NCBI taxonomy): domain Eukaryota; kingdom Metazoa; phylum Chordata; order Ceratodontiformes; family Protopteridae; genus Protopterus; species Protopterus annectens. The sequence goes on from NC_056744.1 coordinate 272,564,789, forward strand.
CTAAGTCCAAAATGGCCATCTCCCAGAATATTTACTTTTCTCCAAGGTATGACAACCTTGGAGTCATAATATATATATATATATATATATATATATATATATATATATATATACATACATATATATATATATATATATATATATATATATATATACTCTCTCTCTCTCTCTCTCTCTCTCTATATATATATATATATATATATATATATATATATATGGATTGCTATTAAAAGAACGAAATTTCACTACTTTGAACTTGTAATAGGAAGCCTCACTTCTGCGAAAGTTCACCGTAACGAAAGTGAACTTTTGTGTAAGTGCACTTCACCGAAAAAACACCGCAGCACAGTAGAGGACATAAAAAACAAGCTGTGTCCTCCACTATGGTGTGATAGTCAAGGACTTTAGGGTTAGAGCACGGGTTAGGGTAAGGGAATAGTTAGTAAAGCTATCCTCTTACCCTAACCCATACCCTAACCCTAAGGTTCATAAGTATCGCACCATAGTGGAGGACATTGCTATGTCCTTCACTGAGCTGCAGTCATCACAGACCTTAGGGTTAAGGCATGGGTCATAGTAAGGGGATAACCCTATGGGCTATCCCCTTACTATGACCCGTGCCCTAACACTAAGGTCCTTGAGTACTGCACGGAAATTCAGTACACACCCGTTCATTGTACTGAACTTCATGTAAGTGCACTTTCACTGCAGTGAGCATTCCATGCAATATTTCGAATTAGTGAAAATTCGATCTAGTGTATGGAACCCATATATATATATATATATATATATATATATATATATATATATATATATGTATATTACAGAGTGTGTGTGTGTGTGTGTGTGTGTGTGTGTGTGTGTGTGTGTGCGTGTGTGCGTGTGTGTGTATAATTTTGGGGTGTGGGGGACTTGCCTCAGGGGTGCATGGGGGTCCCCCCTGCAAAATCAAGTTTAAAGGAGAAGAGCAATGTTTAGTATTCATTCTTCTGCTGCATTTTTTTCGGAGTATTGGCACTTGACGTTTCAAGTGCCAACATTTCAAAAGGGAGCCCCAGTAAGCACTCCAGTTGCAGCCAGATTTAGGAAAGTAAGCAATGCCAGGATACATTTACACTTATTGTACAGAACACATACTTTTTTTGCCCAGTCAGACATATTCTAAAATGTCATACCAAAACATTTCTCCATTTTAAGCTCATGTTAATATTCTGAGTAGATGATCTCCACTAAAGTCTACAGAAACAGAAACACCCATCCACTTATACCTCAGAGTACTACAGCAATAAAATAAATGCCTCAAATAACTTACTGCATATTAATGATCCTTTGCACTAATGGTAGCCATAGAAAGCTGCTATGTCCTATCAGAAATTGTCAGTAAGAGGTCTAGACAAATCACTTACTTAATTAAACAGATTAGTTCATGTTGATGCAATAGTGAGTCTGTGGCCAACATATAGCACTTAAACACAGGAGCAGAGTGAAACAGAAAGAACTACACCTGGGTCATTTTACACTCTGTGAATTTCCTCATTCAGGTGTTGACTTCAACTCAGAATAAAAAGAAAATGGAGGAAAAAGAACAATTTGTTCATCAAAGCTTCACATGTGCAACAGAAGATACGATTTCTCTTCCTTTCTCTCTCTGCGGCTTTTCTTGCTAACTTTATGTATGTTCCTTTTGGATATGGTCTTTAATCTTAAGGGTATATGATGAATAATTTGCATTCTTGTGTGGTTGGGAATACAAATAGCTCATCTCATCTTTCTTGCCCTATAGTGCCATTTATTTTGTACCCTGCCATCAAAAGAACTGTTTCTTTTTCTTTACACTAATATATTTTTTGAGCTCAATCTGTTATTTTATACTTCAGTATGAGTTCTGGTTTCTGTTTTATTATGAATTATTTTATAACAACAAAATGTCTAACACAGTCCCAGCTATGTTAGATTCATGTCCCTGAAATGTAGCTATGGCATCTGGAACAATTCTTTGACTTGCCCTAACTGATGCACTGCAAAAAAATAAATAAATAAAATAAAGAAATCTTCTCTTACTACAAATGTAACAAGCAGCTTGTAGTGTTACATGAGCATCTAAATGCTTCAGCAATAACCTGAAATCAGATGTATTACTGACATACATTTATGAAGCTACGCTATCACTGTGGCTTTCTAAAGCAATACGTCATCAGCGACTGCTGACTGTGCCTCATAAAACCTTGTACCCATAGCTTCCACCCCCCCTTCTCCCCATTCTAGTTAATGATCTATTTCAGCTTGAGTAACAACATACTGAGATTTCACTGGTCTTTCCCTTTTTCAGAATCTCACTGTCTACATCATGTTGTCTAAGATTTCTTACATTAGTTATATAGTAAATATAAAGCTCCTAACAATCATTCAAGATGTGTGTGTGTGTGTGTGTGTGTGTGTGTGTGTGTGTGTGTGTGTGTGTGTGTGTGTGTGTGTGTGTGTGTGTATGTGTGTGTGTGTGTGTGAGTGTGTGTGTGTCTGTGATTTGTTGAGAATGTGGGAACTTCTTTCTGTTATGTTTTTAAGGCTCATTATTTTTTTTTGCTCAAAAAACTCTTAAATGTTTTTTTTCCTTACTCCATAAAATTGAGTCCCACTGCACACAAACAAACAGCTTTTATACCTAAGGTATTAAATCCATGTCTGAGAACCTTCAATCACTAAAATATGTATAATGCAATGTACGTAAACACAGTGAATTACTGTGCTTGGGTTGTTGACCCAAATAGAATGAGTCATATATTAGACATGCTGTACCAGTAGCTATCACTATTTTCCTGCAGCAATATAAATACAGCCACTTCATAGCAGTGTGTTGCTTTTGTTTCTTATATTTTTGAGCTAATATCACTACTCTGGCATGCACATGCCAGAAGCCACAACAAGTACAGTCAGATAAACAAGACAGACAATATGGCCTTCAATTTCCTGATAACCAGTGCCTAGACGTCATGTTCTTCCTTGTGAATTACTCTAGTACTGTCCATCGGTGTTTTCCATTCCTTCATCTGCTACTATTTCACAGCAGTAGTGTGTGTATACACTCTAAATGATAAACTAAAAGATAAATAGAACAAGCACATCAGATACTTTTGTTGTGAAATTATATCACTTTTAATGCACTTCAAAGAAGAATAAATTGTTATAGTGGTTTATGTTAGATTCTAGCAATATACCAGTCATTAACTGGTATTTAACTGGTAGTCTGATTAATATAATAGACATTGGGCTGGATTCACAATGGCTTGCACGGAGTCTAAGAGTAGAGTAAGACTCCATGCAGCCATCATGTCCGACGAGCGATCCAGGAACAGCCTGCAGGGGTGTGCAAGAGAACTCCTAACACATCTCTTACACGGACAGGGCCGGGACATGCAAATTACCTCAATTGCAGCTGAAAGGCATGCAAATGAGGTAGATTTTAGATTCAGGAAACCCGAACCTGGCCGAGTAAGAGTAGTGTTATCTGCAGAAATGTACTCAGTTGACAACTGAGTACCGTTCTGCAAATAGCAAAACGGAGCCGTGACAGCTCAAAATAAAGGTTGCATCGAGTAGAGGAAGCATGCCAATGGCCAAATATATGGCCATTGGCAATGTTTCCTTTTGCTAAATGAAAAAAAATTAATTTATTTTTTTTTGTCCGATTTCTGATGTTTAAGTGTAGAGCAGCGTTGCACTAAAGGGCTGTGCTCTAAAAACCAGAAAACTAGTAATAAAAATCCACAAATGTGGATTTTATGTGAATTTGTGATGTACAATGCAAGGCAATGGCAGGCTGAAGACAACATGGCTACTGAGTAGGGGTTGCTAAGGGGGGAACCCAGTCTAAGAGATGTAACCAAGCATTAGTAGGCAATCCTATGCAAATGAGGGTAAGGATAGTGAATCCCAAGTCTACATAGCAAATGAGCACAGTCAGTGGAGTGTAAGACTAGGATAAGGGGAGTAACAGAGTAGGATATAGGTGACATCATGAGGGGGGTATGCATGAAAGAAGCTAATCTCATTGGAGCAGAGTGGCATGTGTTAGCTGTCAGTTGCTCATCACTGGAAGAGGTGTGTCAGTAGGTATCCTAGCTAAAGTCAAGAAATAGAAGGTGCACACTGTGTCCGCCCCACTGAGGGCATGGAAAGGGAAAAGGAAGCACAACAAACAGTAGGAAGTTAACCAGGGAGAGTCAGCAGAGCTAGCAGGTGGAAATTATCAGAATCAGGCAATCACACAGGCAGTACACAAACCCAGCCCAGCCCAGCACTTAAAACTCTGAAAACAACAGCCCATTATGTTTCTGTCAAGAGACACTGCAACACTGGAGTTAACTAAGAGAAGTGAATACTTAAAAAGCTTAACTGACCAAAAAAATGTTAGTGGCTGCAGTTGCAAGCAGTGTCTACTGTTATTAATATCAGTATTCATTGTGTAATACCCCTCCTCTATACATGACGGCAGTACTTTCTAGAGGGAGTGAGACTGACACAGCTAACATACATTGCACAATCATGAGCTTGCATAGAACATATTTAACAGCTATGGCGTCTGCCCCACTCAGATATGATAGTGTTTGTAGTGCCTTGATACTGTGTGTGGTTTGTAAAGTGCCTCTGTAACGTTATTGTTTGCTAGAATGACTGCTTCTCTTATCACTGTCATGTAATGCAATTCCACAACACTGGCTGTTAAGGATTCACAGAACAAGCTTTGTCTAATGGTTTTTCTATTATTCCTTTACATTCCTTCATTGTAAGGAATGATATATTTATTACAACATCAAATTATTTTATATCTGCTGTGGCTTAGCAATAATTCATGCAGTCTAGTGTGTCCAAGGTCTGGGGCTCGAGACTGAGGGGGGTGTTTTATTTTGCAGATGAGCAGACTACAAGCCTTTTATCTACAGGTAAAACGTTGAATAAATCAACTATGGTAGTGGAACTCATTCAGCAACATTCTGAAAGGTTACACTGGGCATGCTCACACACATAGGCCATGTTAGAGTATAGCAATGGTCCATACATATCAGGCAGTTACAGGTGTCAACCCAGGAACCACACACTATCCAGCAATCTGGCCTGTGCACACAGCTATATAACAATAGACACATATACAATATAGTCGAACCCTGTCATAATCACATCTTTGCTGCAGATACCTAAGTTGTTCATAGAAAGTGGGGAAATGAAGATGATAAACACCTGCAAAGGGTATCATCAATAAACAGGTGTGAATCCTGAACATTATCATAGGTGCAGAGTCTGATCCTAGGCTATCTGCCCTAGGGCATGTACACACCTAGACAGTGTCTGGCATGTGCAACATGTCCAAGTTGAATACTGTGCATGTGAAAAGTAGGTCACACAAGATAGCTCATATATGTACAGTCCATTGTGCATCTGTGTAGCAGGGGCACAGAAGATATCCCAGGCCAAACATACAATCACCCATACACCTGTCCAGCTGACTCACACAGAGCTATTGGACACCTTCCAACACACATGGCTCATTCCTGCAATTACTGCAGACATTACCATGACCAGTCAGAAGATATCTGCAACCTACAAATGTGGCAGGTGAAAAGGAAGCACCCAGTAAAGCATATAGTGCGTCGTGTTAATGCCTGTCTTTGTAGTATCATAACATAGTTAGGTAGGAGTTTGAAACCTGCAAATGCTGAGTGTGTGTGTAGGGGGGGGTGTTGTGTATGTGTGTCACATCCTCTGAGAGGAGTGGCCTTTTTGTAGACTGTAGACACAATGAAGGAGCTACATTCTTCTTTGGAAAGTCTGGTGATGTCAGCATCCTACAAGTATAGCAGGTGGAGACAAATACCCAGTAAAGCATATAGCATGCCGTGTTAATGCCTGTCTCTGTAGTGTCATAACATAGTTAGGTAGGGGTTTGCAACTTGCTATTACTGAAGGTGTGTGTATGTGTGTCACATCCTTTGAGAGGAGTGGCCTTTTTGTAGACTTTAGACACAATGAAGGAGCTACATTCTTCTTTGGAAAGTCTGGTGATGTCAGCATCCTACAAGTATAGCAGGTGGAGACAAATACCCAGTAAAGCCTATAGCGTGCCATGATAATGCCTGTTTCTGTAGTATTATAACATATGTAGGTAGGGGTTTGAAACTTGCAAATGCTGAATGTGTGTATATCGCATCCTTTGAGAGGAGTGGCCTTTTTGTAGACACAATGAAGGAGTTACATTCTTCTTTGGAAAGTCTGGTGATGTCAGCATCCTACAAGTATAGCAGGTGTAGAAAAACACCGAGTAAGGCATATAGCATGCTGTGTTAATGCATATCTCTGTAATAGTCTAATATATGCAGATAGGGGTTTGAATCCTGTAAGCGCTGACTGTGTGTGCAATTCTGTTTGAAAGGAGTGGCCTTTTTGAAGACTGGGAAAACACAGTAAAGATGTATATTCCTCTTTGGAAAGACTGATGATGTCACCACCCTAGAAATACAGACAGAGAAAAAAAGCCACCCAGTAAAGTAAATGGCACGCTGTGCTAATGCATCCTTTTCTAGTGTCATAACATGCTTAGGCAGGGGTTTGAATCCTGTAAGTGCTGACTCTGTTTGTGTCACTCTAGGACAATGTAGTGTGGGTTTTGCTTTTACTATGTTATGACATATTATGATTGCAACAGTAAGTGCATTGCACACATCAGGTATCTGCGTGGCAAATATATATGTGTACATGTTCCCTTAATCAGTACATAGGTGTGAAGCCTGCATACTACATGAATACATTTGTTGCCATTGACAGGTTGTGCCGCTGTTTCTCAGATCGTAGGTGACATATGTATGTATGTGACAGGGCCATCCACTGTCGTGATCCGTGGCCAGGGTCATCTGTGCCACACACACCCATGACAGTTACTTAACAGTAGTGTGAGTGAGGGTATATGCCTGGGGTATATGTCAGACATGTTCATACACAATGACTGACAATAATAGACAGTCTTTATAGGTGTACAACCGCCTTGTGGATATGCATCCAGGCCTCTAATGTCTCATGTGACACACCTTGTAACTCCACAATACCTATGGATATGTGGATACCAAGGGACACATGACATAACATGAGGCTGTATGTACACATTGGTACCCAACATACATGTTGAGGGCTACCACCTATGTGGTACTGACGGGATAGTAAGTATAGTACATGTGGATGACTATGCCATAGTCGGCTTACTGCTATACAGCATGTATCAGATGACAGGCATCTGTCTGTATGATACCATTGTGTAGGATATGTGTCCCTACAGTGCCCTGGTTGGCTCGGCGCGCACATCCGCACATACACATTGCACTGGATAAAGCGTTGCTAAACTTTGGGCAACCCTATTTAGCTGGGTAAAGCACTGCTTAAATCTGGAGCCTGTAAAATATATATTTTCTTCAATAATAAATTGGCCATTTCACTGCTTTTTATAATATTTTAATCATATATGTCAGGTATTATTTCATATACTGATTTGGAACATAAAAAAAATAAGAAGGGTAGTGGTGGGACTTGAACCTTGTATGCCTACGCTTTGGGCTAACACTCTACCATTACATAACTGTTACTTGGCAAAAACTGCATAATTAGTTCTTATATGCTATTCGCTGTCACAATTACTAACTGCAGTTAGGCAATGGGCACACCCGCACACACACGCGCAAATACGGGCAGCCATACCTCTCAACTGTACAGATTTTCACAGAATGTCCAAATTTTTGCCTTATATTTTTGGTCCATTTTTCATAAAATTGTGGCTTTCTGGCAAATTATTAAAGATTGAATTTAGAAAATAATGACAGACATTTGAGTTTTAGACTTCATATCATACAGAACATGCATACTAATGCACACCCTGTTATTCTATCAACCTTCTAATTTGTAAGAGCAATATTTAAAACATGTCCCTATTTGTACCAGTTTTTTAATGGCTTTGTCCAGATTTCTTATTCTAAGAGGTTGAGAGGTATGCAGGCAGCTATATCGTGGATTAAAAATAATAAATTAATATTTTACATTTTATAACTTTGATTGGGGTTTCCAGTGTCAGGGAGTGTGCTGTTGAGTGCAAGTACATTTGAGTGACCTTGCTCTTGTGTGCTGACATTGTGCTTTGTAACAGCTTGCAGGGGTGTGACCATTTAGACTGCTCAGCAGTCGGACACGCCCCTGCTTTCATACTCAGTCTGTGTAAGAGTTACTGATGAGTCAGCGTGCCCTCATGAATATTCATGATTCGCTGACGTCATACTGTTCAACTGCAGCCTCCGTGTAAGACTTATTAAGTCTTACACGGAGGATTCGTGAATCCTGCCCATTATTTTAATCACTAATGGCATCCCCACATGCAGAATAATGTAGAAAAACTGATTTATTTTTTAGTAAAACTATGGCAATGAGATAAAATACTTTAAATTGTTTTAATTAGGTAATATATATGTTTAGAAAAGATGAATAATAAGTAAAAAAAAATCATAAGTAGTAAGTGACAGATCAGACAATATTTATTCCAATTAAATATTACCCTTACATTTTGAAATTGTGCATTCTGAAATAAGCAGTATCACTTGTAAAATGGGCAGCTGGGTATTTAACCAGATGTTACATTAAACAAACTGATAGAAAACATTATTTTTATTGTGTTGACTATAGCTATAATAGAATAAAGATGTGTTAATTATTTTGGGAGGGTTGTAGCTCTGTTGGGACTCTTGGAAAAAAATGCCCCCAAAAATAACTTAAGGTGTCTCATATATTTATCAAAAATATATCACATACATTTTAGGCACTGCATCTGTTCATCAAGTCACTGTGTGAAAGTAATCAAATTTCAGTGAATGATGCACTTTACGAACAAAAGAGGCAGACAGGCCTTAGGTAGAACAAAACGTTTGCCTAGGACACTGCTATGATGGAATGCAAAAGGAAGGGGACATGTTAGTATCACAAGGTTTTACTTTAATGTATTGCTCAAAATTTCTATCACTTTCTATCCCCTGTTGTCAGTGTAGTGTTTTTTTTTTAATCTGGATCATTTTACTTCATGTTAATAGATCATGTGTCATGGTAGTACTTTTTATGCATAGCTAGCAAGAGGGATGGATAGTTTCATGCAACACAAACTAGTGTGAACTCCAGGTGGCAGACACATTTCCTGCACCTTTATGGGAATTACATAAAAACGCTATGTTCCATGAATGTTCTCATAGAAAAATAGTTCCAGGTATAAAGAGCAGACATTTTTTTACACACAAAGTCAAAGTTGTATATTTGCTATAATACTAGACTGCTAGTACAGTTGTTTTCAATATGTTGTGCAGCAGGTCATGTAACTCAAAACAGAGGGGAGAATAAGTACTGGTGAGAAATAAAATGTCACCTCTGTAGTCTGCTTTACAAACCTGGAATTCAAGGTCAGCATCATGAGAAAGTTTAAGCTGAAAATGACCTGCAGTTCTCAACTCACGATGGAACATTTTAGGGTCACCCAAGATAAATGAAATATAACTCCAAGAAAAATAGTACAAAACTTCCAAAAGATATATAAATAAATATATATATATATATATATATATATATATATATATATATATATATATATAAATAAAATGAAAAACGGCTGCAACAACAGATAAATGTTTAAATATTTAAATAAATAAAAATATGCAGACTAAGAACAGATAATTCTAATTAAATGAATTAATTTAATTAATAGATAATTAATTATCTGTTCTTAGTCTGAATATTTTTATTTATTTAAATATTTAAGTTTATTTGTTGTTGCAGCCACTTTTCATTTTATTTTTTTATATATTTAGAAGTTCACAAAGTATAAGTATTATCTCTTCTATTTTTGCCGTTATATCACAATATATATACATGTGTGCGTGTGTGTGTGTGTGTGTGTGTGTGTGTGTGTGTGTGTGTGTGTGTGTGTGTGTGTATGTGTGTGTGTTCGCACGTGTGTATTGAAAATAATGCAGTTCAGGCAAAGTCCATTTCTATAACAAAGTTATTTAATTTTTACATAATAAAGTCTGTCTTTTCAAGTTAACTTATGTGTTCTTTAAGAAGATAAAACAATAATACTTTTGACAGAATAAAGGTTTGTAACATCAAAAATTCTTCCTCTTGGTTACTCAGACCTCATTTATGCAGTCACCAAACAAAGATTTACCAATAACATATTTACCTTATTTGTACTACTGTTTTTTGGCATTATTCACTTTTCACTTTCAAAAAACACAACATTATGTTACATTAAGCCCTCCCACCCTTTCAGCTAGAAGGCATCAGTTGTGTTTCGGGCATTAATCCCTTACCAAACCAGCCACATTGTGTTTGTTTGACTCAGGCCTGTCCTGACTAGTAATAGTGATAGTAGTGCCCATCTTTATAATTTTACATTTTTTATATTTCTCCTTTTGCAGCCACTGATGGCAAGCGTCTTTAGTAAAATCCTTTCCCTAACATTGCTGAATAAACTAGTTAAAGCTATATCAATTTCTACACATCCTTAAAATGTGGAACCACAGTATTCATTTCCAGATGTCTGGCATATGCTCTGCTTATAATGAATACCTGATGGTAGGTTCAACATGATTAATATTATTCCTGGAATTTCAATAAACCGACCAATGCCATCCTAAGACTGTACTCCCCATCAGCTACTGTAAAGCAGGTCTACAAACACAACTGCCTGGTTGAAAACTGTGGAATGCCTACAAGAACTGGGTAAGCTGTGCTGTGCAGCCAGTTTGTTATACAGAGCTACATGAAACAAGAGAAAATGTAAATCAAATTTTCGGTGATACCGAAGTTCAGATAATGATGGGTAGAATAGTATATGTTATTATGAAACATACTTTGGAATTACATGCAATACATGATCTGCAAACTGCTATAGTTCAGTTTAGCATAACAATGTGGCAGTACAGGGTTCCCCCCTGTCCCACACATACACCATACCTCTCAACCTCTTATCACACGAAATCTGGACAAAGCCAAAAAGAATTGAGGGACAAATGCACAAAATGGGGACAGATTTTAAATATTAATCTTATGAACTTTGAAAGCTGTTAGAACAAAAAGGTTTGTATTAGTATACATTTTCTTAATGGTATGGTCTAAAATTCAAATGTTTATCATTATTAAGTGACGTCAATCCTCAATGATTTGCTAGAAAACCAGTAATTTTATGTGGAATAGAACAAAAATATGAGTTAAAAATCTGGACATTCTACAAAAATCTGGATAGTTGAGAGGTATGCACAGACATACACAGTTAACACTGTACTGATACAGAGTTTACCCACAGAAGAACTGGCCACCTTAGCCAGGCCCAGGACCGATCTTATACCTGCCAGACACATGATTGCACATTCTGTCTGCATCTGTCCATTACTAATGCTGTCAACCTATATCACCCTGCCTCTTTATCACAAGTAGCTATAGTGAAATAGAGTGCACACAGCAAAAAAAATATATATATTTTTTTCATTTTGAAATTCAGTCATTATTTTTCAATATTTTAGATCATCATCTTTGTGGAAGTTGGATATTCATAATAGAACAGAACATTCTTCTTGAAACCATGGCTTACAGGTTTAATTGGTAGAATATATAATAACTCTGAGACTGTGGCAATTGGCCGAATCAACCTGCTTCCAGGTACAGTTACCTTAGAGACAGCATATAAGACCCCCCCCCCACACACACACATACACACCAACAAAAATTGCCTAATAAAGTGTGGCAGCTTCTTTCTGTACATGACTTGAGTTGTACTACTGGGTGTTGCATGTCTGGTATGAATGTCAAACTAATGTCTGTAGTCCCATACACTGCACATATTGTTCAGTGCTGCATTTGCCATGTCAGTGCAGAAGTTGTTGTGTCTTTCGGCTTTTCCCAGTTAGGGGTCGCCACAGCGGAATTCCAGTCCACTAATGATTGGTAGTTGATTTTTACGTGCCGAGTTACCAGCCCTGATGCACAACCTTCAACGAAGGTACGCCCATTCATGCATGTCTCATGTCAGTGCACAAGTAACAGCTGCAAATAGCTGGTTTTATATTTTTCCTATGGATAAAGTGTGAATATCTTTTTTAATGATGTTATACAAGCTGGATAGTTTGATTAATGATATCTGGCCACAACTGATTTGAAACATCAGCATTAGTGATTGCAGTAAAGCAAATTAGAAAGGCTTTTATGCAGTTCCTTAATAAATTCTAATGTAGTTTCTTAATTGCCTATAATGGAACAGTGCAAAAACATCCATGTGGAAAGAAAAAAAAAAAAGAAACTCACATTATGAAAAGTTAAAATTAGCAATTAACTGTACTGTTGCTCAAAACTACAGCAATGTCAAATAAATTGAAGACCTTATAAATCTTACAATTTTTTATCTCAAATTATTATGTATACTCATGAGTTGTATGATACATTTCAGGGGGGTATTTACAGATGGTAGCTATGTAATATTTGCAGATTAAAATTCAATGTGTTTTTTAGGATTTTTTTTTAATTTCTGCAAGACTATGTTGTAGTTAGATTCTAGGTCCAACTTTAATGGGATTTTTTTATTATTATTTTAGCTGGGTTGAACTCCTGTATTCTCTTGCTATGTTGCTTATCTTTTAACTCTGCTGTATTCTTTTCATACTTGCAGTCCTTTCGGCCTTCCTTATGCCAGTTATGATTTGTTCTTTACCATGCCATTTGCCCATGAACATAACTGAGTCAACCTTCTATGTTGTATTCCCTGTGTGGTGCAGAAGTATTTCATTCCTGAGCTTTTAAAGGAATAACTATTAACACATTTTATACAGAAAAAAATAAAAAGAATACTTACTGAAGAAAACAAGATGAAAACATTCATCTCATACAACAAAGCTCAAAGACTTCTTAATAACAACTTGCAAGTAAAACATCATCAGTTGAATGATCAAAACACAAGACACTGGATGTGCACCCACCACTGATAAATGTAAGTTAATTAAATAAATTAACTAATTGAAATTGTCAATGATTGTAAAAACATTAGAATACATACAAATAAACGTAAAATTAGACGTGAAATGAGATTGAATGCTAATACCACTTATCTTGGCTGTATTGTCTGCACACATTTGATCTGTGTGGTGTTATTGTGTAGTATACAGCCCAGGAGGTTATCCTGTATTCATCTGCCAGCAAAACGTTCGTTTATCTGTCTGCATATTCATCATGAGATCTACTATCATCTAATCCACAATATAAACAAAATAAAAATTCTTAATGTTATTGCAGAATATAGAATGTCCAAATAACATTACTGTTATAGACTTACAGCATATGCCATAAGTGTTTACTGTGCAAAAAAAATTAGTTAGTTAGTTAGTTAGTTAGTTAGTTAGTTAGTTAGTTAGTTAGTTAGTTAGTTAGTTAGTTAGCATTTGATTACCAGGAAAGCTGACTAGGTAGGAACCCATTTTCAGCAGAGATACTTGAAGAAAAGCTCCAAAGTATTACAAAACATTTTAAAGAATAATAATTTTACAGCCTTTAAAAATAATACAAAAAACTAACTCTGGAAACTCCTTTGTTTCCTTGCTGTTTTCCATTTTGTCCACAAAATGCATCTCCTTTAGAATTGCAGTCATATCCAGCCAGTCCCTCTATGGATCTAGTTTAATTAAGGCAAAAATAAGAATGTTAAATTGTATAAAGATAAACAGCATAGCACCTAATTATAAGTAGTGTACACTTACCACCACTTGTGCTGCATCTCAGTTTGGCTAGTAAAAAAAACTGATCCTCAGATGGCTAAATATCATACGTTAAATATTTAAATAGTAAATTACCAAACACATCTTACTTTGAAAATAAGTTTATAGAATGGCCATAGTTTGCCAGCATTGTAAAAGCAACCAAACCTCCCCAACTACATATATATATATATATATATATATATATATATATATATATATATATATACACACACACACATACATACATACACCAACTCCAAGATTGCACTACAGTGTGAAATTGGGCAAATTTAAAAGGTTTCCTTCAATTACCTTAAGCATCATTGTACTGCCTGGCTGTTGGCAAACTATGGCCATTCAGTCAATTTATTTTTGAAGTAAGCCGTGTTCAGTAGTTTTCTGTTTAGATGTTTTACATATGATATTTAGCCATTCAAAGATATGCTGAACATAGACCCACTTGTGCTTATATGTCTACAATTTTTAAAACATCCCTGAAGATCTTTTCATAGGTTCATAGGTTCATACTAGGCTATCTGCCCTAGGGCATTTATAAGCTTAGCCAGAGTGTGTTTGGCTTTAGCCACCCATTTTAAATGCATTTTGCTATGCCCTTTTTAATGCAATTTAGACTTAAGAGTTGAAGAATATTATATAAAGGTTTTGAGGGTTACATATGTTTTGTTGATAAATAAAAGTGTTTCATTAACCTTCTCAATTAACTCAGGATTCTCAGCTAGAATTGTCCAAGTTTGTTTGACAATTCCCTTAACTGTAAGTGGATCAATCTGAACTGAATAAACCATGCATTGATATAATTTTTATAAAAGAACCTGTAGTTTCAATAGCAATGTTATGTCTGGTTGTATGTATATCAGTCAAACTAGTTAAAAACCCATAATTTCAAATTTTATTACTGTCAGACACCACAGAACCTGCAAAGTCTTCTTTATAACTTCTTTCAAAAGCAATTTCTACAGTAAATAAAATATCATTATATGCTAAAACAGAAATGTGACTAACCATGTTTCTTGACACATTTTTATTCTTGTGTAAAGGATGATTTATTTTGATGTCTAATTCCACTGAAATCTCTACATCTAAATGTGCTATTTACTTGTTGAACAGTTAGGTACAAAATAAAAAAGTGCTCTTTTTGAAGTCCTCAGTAAAACATAAAAACTTCTATTCTTCTCCATTCCATAACAAAAAGAATTACACAAAGGCCTTCTTTCTTTAAGGACTCATTTAAATAAAACTGTTCATTCTCACTCACTCTTTACTTGGTTGAGGGAAGAGTAGGCCATTACACTTAGATAAATGTAGTTTGGGACATACTAAGTTTTCCTGGACCCACAAGTAAAGGGCAGAGGGGGAGCAAGACTGGGGAGTAGGTGATTGGGTGACTAGAATTAGTGTCATGGTAATGAAGGAGTAGAAGGGGATTGGAGTAGTTAAGGACGTGAGGTAAGGAAGGGTGGCACTCAGGATGATCCAAGTGTTGGGAGCTAAAAGGAAGTAGTTACATCTGGCATGAGTTGGTGGATGAGAGTACAGCTAGCTCACATCCATATGACCTGTAGGTATTTGGAGGATTGAGGTAGGTTTTGGATGTGATGGATGAGCATTGGGGGATTGGTAGGTTGTGTGTGTGTGTGTGTGTGTGTGTGTGTATATATATATATATATATATATATATATATATATATATATATATATATATATATATACTTTTTTTCCCTCTCTCTCTTTCCCTGTTGCGGGTGTGTGTCTGGGTGGTGTGGGGATCCTGTAGAGCCAGTAGTGGTGGTCTAGGGATCGGAAGGTTAGGGGTAAGGTGATAGGCAGGGGGGCTTTGCCAGAAAGCTGCAACTGCTAGCAAAGTCACAGTGGTTGTTAGGCTTACCTGTAATTCAGTGGTGGTGGTGAGAATTATTGAATTCTTCCTGGGGGGTTTCGTTCGCCCTGGTGGGTGTCGGATGCCGGTCTGGTCCATGCGGTCCTTCTTAGGCCTGGGTTGGTGGCCTGCTGGTAGTAGGCTTCATGATCAGGGGGGTAAGGCATTTCATGGTAGTTTCCCTGCCTGAGGGTTTTTTCGCAGTTCTTACTGGTGGTAGTGGTGAGGGATAGTGAATTTCTCCCTGGTGGGTTCATTCGGCGGATGGTGGTCCTGTCCATGTGGTCATTCCTAGGCCTGGGGTTGGCGGCCTGCTGATAGGATGCCTCGTGGTTGAAGGGTAAGGTGTTCCATGATGATATCCTTGTCCAGAGGGGGTTTCTTGCAGTTATTGTTGGTGGTAGTGGTGAGAGATAGTGAATTTCTCCCTGGTGGGTACGTATGGTGGTTTCCATTGATTTCCTTGGCTCTTCTGGGGAGGAGCCGGTTTTACCATGGTTTTGCAGCTGGGCTGGATGTGTGCATGCTCAGTAGTGGTGGCAGGCAGGCCCTTACACTTAGTTGTAGGTACAAAAAAAAAAAAAAAAGAAAGAAAAACGATTGACACTGTGGGCTGTGAGAGCACAGACCCGCTTGGGAGTAGTTCTGCATTGTCTTAATTGGGGTCTGACTCGATGATAAAAAATAAATAAATAAAAAATAATAATATATAATAAAAATACATAAATAAATAAATAAATAAATAACAAATAAATAAATAAATAAATAAATAAATAAATATATCACTCACATTAAGTTACAGGGATGGAGGAGAAGAGGGAGGTTAATACTGCTATGGCACTGTGGATGCACAGAGTACGGCAGGGGGACCCTCTTTACTGCTGTGCATGACCCTCTCTTTTAACTGGGGGAGGGTGGGGGGAGGGGATATCGCTAAAAAAAAAATATAAAGGTATTAATGTTGTGTGTTTCTTTCTGCAGATGACGACATTAACAGGATTACGCCAGCAATGGCAAGCTATTGTAGCCCAGGCAGAAGAATTATTCCAGGACGTAGTGAGGTCTGAGGCAGTGGTGGAGCCAGATCCATCTCCAGGTCGGAAGCGATGGTGCCCTGTGACGAAGACTACAGGCCAGGGGAAAAGGCAGCAGGGAGAGGAGCAGACAGTTGCAGTGGATGCCCCTGTTCCCAGTAAGTCGCAACGCAAAGGTGCAGGTAATGATATTAATTTACCAATGGCTGGGAACTAGCTGGTGAGGACGGCAAGGGGGATGAGGTTGGAATATTGTTAGATGAGGATGTGGAAAGGGGAGAACAAGTGGAAGAGAGGGTGCAAAGGGGGTTGGGGCAGGCAGTCGGGTATGAGTGGATCTGGGCTATAGGGACAGTTCGCTGGCTCAGAGGTAGGATCAGACTTTGGGCTGCAGCCGAGGGACTGGTTAGCCACTCAGGCCTTGGGACAGGACAATAGAGCAGTTATTTTAACCTTGCATATCCCGGGGATGGTGAAGGAGAAGATCGGGAAAGGTGAGTATGTTGATGTGTTTGAGCAGATAGATGCGGAAGGGGTCCAGAGGTTAGTGGAAGCAGAGTCAGATACTGGCAAGGACTTGCTGGCTGCATTAGTGGCATTGGGGAGGAAGAGGACAGGTAAGCTTAGACCTAGGATGTGGGACAATTGGGTGGTCAGTTTTATTTATTACATGGCGGTGCAGCTGGAGAAGGATGGAATGTTGGCTTTGCCCCTTTTGGGGTACTTCCTCACCATTCTGGAGGCACAATGTTTAAGGCTGGGAAGCACATGGTTGTGGTATGATCAGCGGTTCCATAAACGGAAAGTGGTTGTCCAGTCCTTCCGGTGGGAGGTGCGTCATCCTGATATATGGTTAGCTATGATGATAGACGGCTTTGGTGGGTTTAATAGGAGAATGAACATGGGTGATGCAGGTGGAGTGTGTTGGCAGTTTAACAATGGTACTTGTTCATGGGTCAGGTGAAAATTTGCACACACCTGCTTAAGATGTGGGGGAAATCATGCTGCGACTTACTGCTGACGGCCGGGTTTTGGGTCATGGAACAACAATGGTACGGGGTGGGAGGGTGATTTTCTTGACTTTCAGGGGTTACAGCCAGCTCGGGGTAGGGGTAATTTTTAAGGATCCAGGGGATTTGAATCCTTTAGAGGCAACAGGGGGAGGGGTGCCCTTCCCCATTAAGGTGGAGGTGTTTGAGGAGATGCTTCGGCAGTTTCCTGGTCTTGCCATAAAGAATGAGGTCATACCGGGGTTTCAACAGAGATTTCCTATAAAGTCTACTGTGTGATTGGGGGGAGTTGTAAGAACCTCTGTTCAGTGCAAGGGAAAGAAGACATCTTGGAAGACCTGGTGGGAAAGGAGTGTAGGGCAGGGCATTTGGGGGGTCCATTTGATAATCCGCCTTTTGTTAGCTACAAGGTGTCGTCTTTGGGGTTAGTTCTGAAGAAATGCCCTGGGGAGTTTAGATTGATACATCATCTTTCATTTCTGGAAGAGGGGTCAGTGAATAATTTTATTGCAGATGAGGAAGTTAAGGTGCGTTATACCTCTTTGGACGATGCAGTGAGGGTGATCAGGGGATTTTGGGAGCCGTGGCTGGTCAAAGTTGACATTGAGTCAGCTTTTCATTTGTTACCCATCAGGAAAGAGAATTGGCTGTTATTGGGGATGAAGGTTGGTGATAAGTACTATTTTGATATGGCTATGCTGATGGGTTGTTCTGTGGCATGTGCAATATTTGAGAAATTTAGTACCCTTTTACATTGGATTTGGAATCAGAGGGTGGGTACGCAGAAGGTAGTGCATTATTTGGACGATTTATTGCTAGTAGGAGAAGGGAGGGGGTTGCCAGAATTTACAAGCATGTGTGAAGAATTGGGTGTACCATTGGCACAGCATAAGATGGAAGGTCTGGCAAGAGCTTTGGATTTTCTGGGGTTAATGGTAGATGTGGAACAGGGATTGTTTCGCTTACCTAAGGATAAGATAGAGAGGCTGGATTCAGCCATATGGGGGGTGGTGGCCAGGAATAAGATTTGGATGAATCAGTCATGGAACTGTTGGGGCTGCTTAACTTTGCCTGTCGAGCAGTGCATCCAGGGAGGACATTTTGCAGGGCTTTAGCTTTTATGTTGAAAGTGGGAAGGAGCAAGCATCATTGAGTGAGGGTGACCAAGCTGGTGTGGGAGGATTTGAAGTTGTGGGATGGTTTTCTGCAACAATTTAATGGGATTTCCTTTTGGCAATCAGATTAGGTGGGTCAGGAGGAACGTCAATTGTTTACAGATGCAGCGGGAGTATTGGCATGAGGGCTTATTTTGGGGGGAGGTGGTTTGCAGCGGAATGGCCTCAGTATTGGAATGAAGAATGGAGGTGTGATGTGGCTTTTCTAGAGTTGATGCTGATATGGGCAGCTTCAGTGGTGTAGAAGGAGCAGTTGAGGAACAAGCCAGTAGTTCTCCATTCTGATAATATGGTTGTGGTGAAGGAGTTGCAAAAGAAGACAGCTAGGGCAGAATTGTTGTTGATGGTATTGCAAAAATTGGTATTGCAGAGTCTGTTAATACATTTTTCTTTTACAGTGGTGCATGTGCCAGGAATTAAGAATTATATTGCTGATAGTTTGGCCCACTTTCAGTTTTGTAGGTTTCAAGGGTTGGCTCCGTGGGTGGTCATAGTGCCAGTAACACTGCCGGATGAGGTTTGGAAACTTGGCACAGGATAGTCAGGCATTTGGTGTGGCATTCGTGGGCTTCTTCTACAAAGAAGGCATACAGTAGGGCTCTCTTTGATTTGAATCAATTTGTTTTGCAATTGCCAGACAAAGAAAGGATGTGGTCAGAAGGATTATTGTTAAGGCATGTGGCTAGTGTGTGGAAGAAAGGCAAGGCCTTGCAGACAGTCAAAGTGGATTTCGAGGCTATTAGCAATTTTGCTAAGTTGGGAGGATTGCAGGATTTTACAAAGTCTTGGACATTGGGGCGTATGTTGAGAGGGTGGGGGAGGACGATGGTGGAGCATAGAGATACTCGATGGCCAATTACAAGGGGAATATTGAAGATTTTGTTACAGGGGTTACGGTTATTACTGGGTGGGTCGTTGGATTATTTCATGTGGGGCACACTATGTACATGGTTATATTTTGAGGCTTTCCGTGTATCAGAATTGTTAGGTTCATTATGTTGGAAGGATGATATTGCAGCTGAGAGGGAGGTTAACATTGTATTACAGATGACAAAGACGGATCAGTTGGGTAGGGGATGTACTGCGGTGATCAAAGCGGATAAGAATCTTAGCCTTTGCCCGGTAGCCTGGGCTAATAGAATTCAGGAGTAGGAGGTTGGGGTGTTCAGATAGGTTTGTTTTTTTTGTACCAGGGATGAAGGTTGGTACCATAGGGATGGGGTTCATCTTAATGAAATGGGTTTGCATCTTTTTAATTTGCATCTGAAGCTGTTTTACAGGATATGCTGCAGATTAAGGCTTAGGAGGGGGAACAGCCTGGGATCAGGCTGCTGGCAGAGAACAGGGACAGGATTGTTCTCTTCTGTTCCCCCTCTAAGGAATGTGGTTTGATTTGGCCAATGGTTGTGTGGTTTAAAGGTGAGCAGGTATGCTGCCTATTATTTGGGGGGTTGAGTAGGTATGCTGCCCCGGTGGAAGTCGTTTCAGGGTGAACAGATATGCTGCCCCGATGTGTAATTGAACAGGGTGAGTTGTTACGCTGCCCTGAGGATTGTAGTGGATGAAGGCAATTGATTTTGTTTTATGTGTTTAAAGTTCATGTTATGATAATATTCAATAAAGGTTGTTAAATGGCTTTATGTGTTTAGAGTGGTTAGTTCAAAGTGGGGCCAGGATAAATGTAGTTTGGGACAAACTAAGTTGTCCTGGACCCATGAGTAAAGGATGGGGGAGGCAAGACTGGGGAGTCGGTGATTGGGTGATTAGAATTAGTGCCATGGTAATGAAGGAGTGGAAGGGGACTGGAGTAGTTAAGAAAGTGAGGTAAGGAAGGGTGGGACTCAGTATGATCCAAGTGTTGGGAGCTAAAGGAAGTAGTTACATTTGGCATGAGTTGGTGGCTCTCCCACCCTCCTGTTCGATGTGAAGGAAGATTTAGTTGTTTGGAGCAGAGAAGAGGGGCAAGATTGTCCTCTTTTGTTCCCCCTCTAAGGAATGTGGTTTGATTTGGCCAATTGTGTGGTTTAAAGGTGAGCAGGTATGCTGCCTATTATTTGGGGGGGTGAGCAGGTACACTGCCCCAGTAGAAGAAGTTTCAGGGTGAGCAGGTATGCTGCCTTGATGTGTAATCAAGCAGGGTGAGTTGTTACGCTGCCCTGAGGATTCTGGTGGATTAAAGCAATTGATGTTGTTTTATGTGTTTAAAGTTCATGTTATGATAATATTCAATAAAGGTTGTCAAATGGCTTTATGTGTTTAGAGTGGTTTGTTCAAATGGGGGCCGGGACAACACTGCTTATTCTCTTATTTCAGCCAAAAACTCTAGCAATACCTTCCACAAAACTTGTGTCAGCTTTTCAGTAATTTTCTTATAATATTCATGTGCTATCTCAGCATGACAGCTTCTTCATCTAACTTAAATTTGTTTTAACCATATGTTAGGTCATCCGGTATTTATTGCTTACATACATATATTTTACACACTGCCTCTTTTTATCTGCTGACCATCATTTTACTTATACTTATTTTACCTTTGTATCATACATCATCTGTAAATACCTCCATGCTTTATTCATTTTTCTTCTTCTATCTTATATTTACCTGTCTCATCTTGTAAATACATTCATAGACAAATATTCTTTTTTCATGATTTTGCTAGCATGGGATTGTGTAGAAAATGAAAACACTGTAATCTGTGTTAGCATGTCTGGCAAGAGATTTCTGTACAATCTTAGATTTACTTGTGTTGCATGCCAATGTGCCTAATTGTGAAATGTAAATAAGTGTTTAAATGATGAGTATTTCCTTGTTTACACATAATGTTCAAAGAATCTGTCAGTGTTTTGATATATTTCTAATTGCACATGTTTCAGAAGGACATTCTAAAGTACAATGGAGAATCAGCTTAACAGTGAGTGATGTCATTAGAATGTTCCTGATTGCTAAGTGATTATTTAAACAGCTGATTGACAGGAAAAGCTGAATGTTATTTCAAAATAAGACAGCTGAGACTGCAGTTTGTCAAGTACTGAGCAGTTAGTGCAGTAGTTTATGAAGAGCAGCAGTCAGTTACAGTGCTGTGCTGTCCGTGGACCCCCATGAAAGAGAACTCACCAAAAACTGTAAGCCTGCCTTTTGCCTTGCTGTTATGTGTTAGAATAGATCAGGGACGGTATTCTTTAGTTAGATTAGGAAAGCTTAGTTGTTAAGATAGAGTTTTTCTAGAATAATGGACTCCTATTCTGCAGTTTAATTTTACATTTCCAGTGACAAACTTCTGCTGTTTATTGAAAGCTATTGATTTACATTCTTGTAATCATTTTACTTATTAAATGATTTTTCATTACTTTACATTGTGGCTAGAAACAAGTGTTTTTTTTTTTTTTCTTTAGAGATTCCAGAGTGCCTCTACCTGTTTGATACTCTTCAGGTCACCTTGAAGGTCTGGTCGCTCCTGGTCATAGCTATCATTTATTTTGATATTTAATTTTCATAACTGGACACCCTTTAGAAGGGCATGAAGACTCTCTGATTGGTGACACCATTACTATATTATTTTCGTAAAGGGACACAGCTGGAAATCTGTGTCAGGCTTTCCCAGAAGTGTTTGGAAGTGTGAGATTTAAATGTACTTTGAGCGTGAGTGTATCAGATGTCTTAAACTGGACACATTGCTCTAAAGTGTGTAATAAGAAATACATCTGGGGTGGACAGAAGTATATAGTCCAGTCCAAGGAAAATAGAGTGTGTTCCTGTTGTGCTCTTAGGGAAAAACTGTAAAATATTATTTCTGTTTAAGTGACAGTCTCACATTGGAGTCAGTGAGGATCAAAGCTCCATAGTTACTGACTCAGGATAGTAAGGGACGTCATTTAATTTTTGGTAGTCCAGTGGGGTATAGCCAGATGTCACAGGGATAACCTCTTCTTTATTTCCCTTTGTAATAATCTTCGCTTACTTAGCCATTTCTTAGTCTTCCCTTCATTCTTGTTGCACATTTTTTTTCTGTTTATAACACTTCTGACTTAATCCAATATTGAATTCAACTCTTCATCATTATATTTTTGCCTCTCTTTTCTATGAAAGTACAACCCCAAGTCCACATAGCAACATTTCATCTGTAATTATCTGTAAGGAGTTTTATGAATGTTGCATTGATTTACTTTTTCTCCAGGAAACTTGCTTTTAGTCTTATTAAATATTTTATCTAGATTTCATTTTACTTCCTGTTTACCAAGTCTCAGAAATACTGATTACTGATCTATGATCTGCAAAACTTATCATTTTCTTTACCCAAGTATATCAGAAAGAAATCACTGCACAGATAGTAATCTATTTTTTCTGATTAAAAAAAAGAAAAAAATCCTTAACAGTACCACTATTCAGACAAAGTTTGTCTGGCAGTATTATTAAGGTTTTATTTATTTCAGTTAAATGATCAGAAAAGGAAACATTTTGCTTTCCCCTTGTGACTGATTGAGTTTTGATTATGTTTTTTCCTCTGGGATACATTTTAAGCTGAAGATGTGAAGTCATGACTGTTCAATTCAAGGCTTACTAATATAGTCATAAATGCATATGTATATGTATACAGACATTTAAATATAAATATATATATATATATATATATATATATATATATATATATATATATATATATATATATAGATTCCTATCAGTTGATCAAGTTTTCAGAAACTCGAAATTCGTATGGTCAGGACCATATGACTGAGTTTTGAAAACCTGAAGCTTTTGAATGGAGATTGCAGTATAATGTGGATTAGGAAATGTACCCTTTTACTCACTGTAGTGTGATCTTGGATATATATAATTTGCAGGAGGTGTGGGGGGCATAGTGGGGCTTGAGCCCCTGCAAAAATGTAGAAAAGAAAGATGTTTGTGTTTTTTTGTGATTTCTTTTTCTGATGGTTGTTTTTGGAAACTTGATCATATGGTCTTGACCATATGAATTTTGAATTTCTGAAAACTTGATCATCTGACATACACCCTTATATATATATATATATATATATATATATATATATATATATATATATATATATATATATATGTGTGTGTGTGTGTGGTATGTGTATCTAAATGAAACTTAAAATACACAACACATAACATCTTGTTGTGCCATAAACCAACACCTTTTCTCCCAGAAAAAACAGTGAAGGTACATTATTGCATTGATTAAACTGATAGCTTTGATAACACTCCATAATTAGGTCCACTGGATGCCATTTCTGTTCTCTTGGTACTAAAGTATGCATTTGTTATCAATTATTATGTTATTGTTCCTGGCCATGGATATTCTTTCTAGTGAATCCTAATGCCTTAGCCTTATTGAAATTTTCAAACCTGGAAGAAAAAGGCTGGTTTAATGGGGCTTCTTGGCCCAAGGAGGAAAGCCGGGTATTGAGTTCTAAGTCAAATCTGAAACAAAAAAAGCACAATGATTAAATTATTGTGTCTGAATATGTATTCATAATGAGGCATCTAATTAACTATGTTATGTACGTTTATTAAATAACTGTTTCAGAATAGTTGTTAAGCATTCCGTAGGCAATATGTAACATGCTCATATATCATCAATGTCAAAGTAACATAACTAATTTACTAAAATACAGAACATTGTGATATTAATTACCAATATCTACCATATTAGTTGGTGAGTATCAGTGTGCTAAATAACAAAGGAATATTGTCATTATTGAGCTGTATCCCATCCAGCCTTAATGCATTGTGTTGTTGTATTGCATAAATTCTGCATTGCATGCATACTCACTAAGTTCATTTTTTGTAAACTTTAAAGTTGATGGGTCTTCCATATTTACAGGTGTTCATAATTCTATAATGTATAAGACATATACTTTCCCACTGTGGTTGATATATAGTGCTTTCTGTTCTTGCAGAAGCTTTGATCACTAAAAATGCTGTTCCAGATGGAATCTTGAGCATAAGAATGACAGACCAAGAAGGAGTCTATGGTCATTAGGGTCTGATTTTGAGGTGATACCCATATGTCCTTAACTTGAACCTGTACATCAGAAAAATTAGTTTTGTAATACATTTTACATTGTAATTGCCTGAAGTTCGTATCTTTTCACATGAAAAGTATGTATTGTGTGATTTTAAATGATTATTTTCATATTGGCCGATATGCCAAATGTTACCCATGATCTAAAATGCTGAACAGAATAACCTGAAGTGAATTGTGTCTCTCATTTTTGTTACCTGCAAAGTGGGATTGTTGCTTTAACTATACATTAATTATGATAAGGAAAAACAACCTAGGAGGTTGGAAAAATCAGATACTGTGGTTATGGGCAGGTAGCATCTCAAGTCAACATTAAAACATTTTAGACATCATACTTTCTTGCAAAATGTGTTTGAGCCATGAAGACAGATATCTATTTTTTTTCTGAAAATCCGCATCAACTGCCAGTAGAATCTGGAGTAAATGAAACTTTATTGTACGCTGTTCATTGTTTTTATTTATGTTTTTTTTTTTTCAGTGCCTTCACACCCTTTCTTGAGCGTTTGCAATGCAGAGTTGTTTGATGCAACAAACTGTAACAGACATTTAAGAGTACTTGTAAATACATTTCTGTTGCAACAGCTGTTTCAAAACTGTTCACTTACTCAGAAGTGTTTATCTTCCTTGTACTCTTTAACCTTTCACCTAACTCTGTATGTTAGTTCAGTAGCTGAAGGGTAACTGTTATGTTGCTATGGTCTTACGTTGTTCTTGCACAATATACCCCATGTTTAACAACAGCTTGGTATGGCTGTGGTCCATATTTCTGTAGCATACTTCATCATTCTTGGATGCTAACCAAACAGTACAAGATCAAATACCGACAATAAAGATTGTAGACAGAGAGTTTGTGGTTGTCATTTTAAGGGACGCATGTTGGCAAGTAACACTCCGATTTTATTTATTCTTTTTTCTAAGTATACAAGAAGGTCTCTATAGTTCTTAAACTCTTAACTTTATTTCAGGAAAAAAAATAGTAACAATGACATTTCATATCCTGAGGTATTGATTGGCAAACAGACTGTTACTGTTTCTGGCAGTGCTAATGTTCATTGCTTTGGCCAGTTCATTTTGTAGCTGCAAGATGGATCTTATTTATAGATCTGAAACAATTGTCAGTTACTCCTCCCATGAGGCCAGAGTCTGTTTATTGCATTATCTTAATAGCAAGTACATGATCCCACAAACAGCAGAAGGGCACTGCCAGTTGCTTTCCCCATTGGGATGTATGCAGCACACAATTCAATGTTAAGATGGGTATCATTTGGCTAGTAGGCTAGCCCAGCTTTTGATAGAGTTGATGTACAAAACAGGTCTTCACATTCTCACTGACTCTGATGGCCTTTCTGTCTATATTTGCCACAATTTCAGTAAATCTCTTAAACATATGAAATCTTCTGCCTAGCCAGTGAAAGCAAGCATTTATGTAACTGGGCACATTATCCTGCTAAGAAGGATTAAAGTAAAAAAAATATTTTATATAAATTCTGTATTAAAGCAACACAGATTAATCAAATCTGAAGAAAGAGAAAGTCATAAAAGGTCAGTAAAAATAAAAGCAACAAGTTTAAAATATACCTTCAGTGAGAAACAATAAGAAACAGCACAGACAGTAATCAATGACTGTAGAAGTTTACATTGACTCAAAACATGACTAACCTTTATGGATCACACACAGTGCGTTTGTGTTTGATGTGGACTTATATATGGGGATATATAGAACTGATGCGTAAGATTTTTAGGAAATAAATCTGTACAGAGTAAAAATTTGCATTAAAGCATCCTTAGTCTATATAGGATTCAGGATACTCTTTGAAAGATATATTAACATATTTGTTCAGACTTACTTAAAGCCCATTTAACTAGTTCCTTAAATTTGCCACATTCAAGTGTAAATTTATACATAATATTACCTTCTTTGCAGGAAGTAGACCTTAAAGCATTGCCTATGAATTTAAAATGAATACAACTGACTCTGTCCATGCAACATGTTGTGTGACATAACAAAGTCATTGGTGATAGTTTAAGAATGTATTCATGCAATCACTGTGGGGGATACAACATATAAGGCATTATGAGATTCTCTAAACTTATCAAGTAAATAACCAAGAGATTATCTGAGAATTAAGGCAAACACTCAGAACCTATTTACAGCATTATGTTTTATTTAAGCTTTTTACTGAAGAGTTCATTCTTATTATTCAGAGCTATGCTGCTTCACTGGAGCTTGAACTTTGCAAAGTGATTTCTTCTGACTTGGTTCTCTTGTCTGAGATCCACTGAAACTTTCTAATCAAGAAAGAGGCACACTGTTGTCAGATGTGATGAAACAACAACAACTCGAAGTAATGTGTAACATATGATGGTTGTTGCTTGTGCTCATAATGAGCAGTAACTATCTTAAAACCTAGATGGTATACCCAACATGGACACAAAGGATATAAGATCAATGAGCATCTCCTCATCCTGTGTTCACTCCTCCTCATTCAAGACCTCCATTCAGTACAACACAGACCTTTTGTGTTGTCCTAAGTCTATGTATGCTTTTAATGCTTGCCTTGAATCTCCAATAATATGCATCTGTACTGTAACTGTGACCACTCACATCAGTGATGCGGGTGATTACTCATGCTGATCGTATTCCCTTGCCATTGTGGTATGTCTTACATGTTTTTCTTATGACACTATATGTTATAACAATATGCAGTAAAGTCATGTAACACACTTCATTTGCATTATCATATGCAAGATAGGCTTATTAACTAATTAATCGATTGATTAGTTTATTGATAAATTAGTTAATGAATTTACTTATAATTGTTTGCTGGAGTAGAGTTGCATAAATAGGTTGTGTTGCATCATGTTTAACTAAAAAGCCTGTATTACAACTAATCTCTCAACACTGTGCCATGGCATATTGCATATACCACACAGGTAAAACAGCAATGCCATAACCCTGACATGTTTGCCATTCATGAATATGACATGCTTGTGTCAGCAAAAGTACAATCCTCATGCATTACTCGGTGCTGTTTACATCTACTAGCAGTTAGTGCATCCATGTTATTATTATTTACAGTATAATTTTTGTGCTCTCAGTTTATGATTCTTGCATGGCTCTTAGACAGAAGGTGTGCATAACGTTTCAATTCATGCCAATATTTTTGTTAACAGCCAATTTTCAGTCTATGGAAAATGGTTTTATGACTATGTGTCAGAGATGATCCAACCATGGCTGAAGACTACTTCATGCCACATTCTATAGATGTTGTCACTGCAGATAAACTAATGCAATGTGACTATTGAAATGTGATTGATGACATGACCATGGTTTAGACACAATGCACATTTATTACAGGTTGAGTGCACAACACAGGATCCTACTGTGTCATTTGGTATATCCACTAGCAGTGGTGTTTATATTATCTGTGTGTTTGTGCTCATTTTTTACCATGCCATACACAGTAGTTTAACAGTAGGCACTGTGTTAAGGACACACCTTTTCTTGCCACATTGTTGACATTCATGACATGTGGCATGACAGTAATGACATCTGTGGATGGATTTTGCCTACAACTATACAGAGAGACTGCTAAACTGAGCGGGATGGTTACTGTGCCACTGGGATCCATAACCAAGTATAGCAAACCAATAACTCACCATTACATGGGCAATGGAACAAAAGAACAACAGCCTGTATCAAGCACAGGTATCTTGACATCTGTGTATCTTCCACATCCTTGCTCACTCTGAATCTGAATGCAGAAGCAATAACTGTGAATTCAGGCTGACATTATTGACCTCTACTCAAACTGTGGCCAGAAATTTTACAGAGAGACAATGGTTCAGCATTTCAGTCTCTGTGCAATAGTGGGTTCGGTAATGTGGCATGTCGCTAACCCAGTCAATACATCCATAGCTAGTGTAGCCTGTAGCACACAGCTGTGCTGAAAGACATGCTTTTATATTTTATGCAGTAGTGTAGCTGAATTTCAAACAATATGTCTTTGTTGCATCATTTTTGAAGTGCATATACACATCCAGCATTCATTAGCAAGGCAACTATAACAACAGGAATTAGAATGCCGTCCTATGGTGGCATACACTATCAGTGCTGAGTATATGCACTGCATGCATTTGCTGAAATCTACAAGAATGAGAAATTCCTTATTATAAGGTATGTTCATTTCAACAACTACCACCAAATCTGAACTATATCCACCCTAAGCTTAAAACCGCAAATGACAGCTGCTGTATTATTTGGTACGTACTTAAAGATAGCAAAATCTAAGTCTCCAGTCATAGTACTTCCAAATAAATCTCAAATTGCTTAGATGATACTTGATGATGCATCAAGATGATGCCATTGGATAACCATTTATAAGTTCCATACTCAACAGGCAGCCACATTATCCTTCATGCTTGGTATATTACTGCAATCAATATATTCATTCCTCTTGCAGAAGATGTCCCCTATATTTTTATTATAAATTACTCACAGAATACTCATGAAATTCAAAACATTATCAGCAACATCTATTGATAAATTCTTCTATCATCCAGAATTGAACACCATTGCAAATTACTCAAAAAAGAAAAGTGATTAACAAAACTAAGAGTTACAAAGGTCCCATATGTCTTCTGGACATGGGAATATAACAGCCTGACTTTTTATTTTATTTATCAGTCATAAAATTAACTACAGATCATAAAAGCTACATTTTCAAACTTGTAAGTTAGAGCATTCAACAGGATCATAGCATATATTAAAAAAATTGAAATAACAATATGTCATACAACAAAACAAGTATCTCTGCTTGTAAAACACAGACTTCATATCAAAATGTTGGAATACACAGAGCTATAATGTTCCTTCTATCATAAAAAAGTTTCAGGATAATGGAACACATTAGTGGAATGAATTCACAACAGAAATCTCAGATTTGCCAAGCATCAGTAGGCTGATTTTATATATATATATATATATATATATATATATATATATATATATATATATATATATATATATATATATATATATATATATATATATATATATATATATATATACATATATATATATATATATATATATATATATATATATATATATATATATATATATATATATATATATATATATATATATATATATGTATATATACATATATATATATATATATATATATGGGTTCACTACATAATGACATCAAACATGGAATTTCAAAATCTCGAGACCATATAGCTGAAAACCCTAAATACCGAAAGACCAGACCAGAAGGCGAATTTCGAAATCCCGAAGTTTGGAGATGTTGAAGTAGTGCTTCTGGTGTTGTGGTTTGTGAATGGATTGGTGGAAGATCAGGGACATATCTATGTTTGAGTGTATTGGTTAGGGGCTTTAGTGTGTGTGTAAGTGTGTGTTGTGACATGATGTGTGTGTGTGAGGGGAATGTTGGTGTGTGGTGGTGTTTTCATGTGTTTGTCTGTGTAGTGCAACCTTAGAGTTAGAATATTTAAGTGTGGGGGTGTGGGGGCACAGCCCCCCACATAGAGGGTGCAGGGGGGCTTGCTCCCCTACTTGTATGTAGTGTAGGTTTGTGTGTGTGTGTGTGTGTGTGTGTGTGTGTGTGTGTGTGTGTGTGTGTGTGTGTGTGTGTGTGTGTGTGTGTGTGTGTGGCTTATGTTTAGTGTAGTGTAGTGTTCAGGATTTTAAATTTTGTGCTTCTGGTATTCTAGTCTTCTCATCTTCCAGGTATCTGGTCTCGGGATTATGGGCATCGGTATTATGGGTTTTCAGTCTTATGTAGGGAACCTATATATATATATATATATATATATATATATATATATATATATATATATATATATATATATATATATATATATATATATATATATATATATATATATATATATATATATATATATATATATATATATATATATATATATATATATATATATATATATATATAGTCATAAAGGACCTCAAAAAATGAAAGTTACAAACAGACATATCTTTTCTGACTAGTTAGATTTCTTACAATAGCAGAAGGATCCTAATAATTATATCCTAAGTCTAAAGGGGCATACTAGCGAGTAATTATCTGATGCTGTTTCTTAACTACTGACTAAATTCTCTTTATGTATACAAATCCTAAACTCATGAAAGACCTTTGCACTTTGTCAGTGACTCAACAATAACCACAATACTTAACCATACTTAGCTACTTAACAGCTGCTCTGTGTAGTAAATCCTATTTTGAGAATACTTGATTGAAGTCAATAGCTTTCATGAGCCATTTTTGGGTGATGCCCAATAAACAGAGGAGTGGCTGTCAGACATTTTAGGAGGGTGCATTTGAGTGATACTATCTGTCTTTTTGCATCCTATTTAAATAATGTAGAAATGGTTGAGATACTCTCCCTAATGAGTGTTTGCAATGGCCTTACTGATACTTTATAAATTATAGAAGTTTTAATTGTTTTCTTTCTTATTTCTTTTACTCCTCAAAGCTGATCAACAGTTTCCATCTATACTTTCCTTGTCCATGGGTCTAATTGGCACTTCAGTTATGCTCCTTGACTAATAACTCTTTCCCATGCTTGGACCAACAGCAGGGATTGCAGCTTCTGATGCAGCATTGGATTGCAGCAATATGATACTGCACTAGAAACGTCAGCCCCCATTGATAGGGCAGCATCGTATTACTGCCTTACCCACTTTTTCAACCTCTTTCTCATGCACACGTCTGTTACTGACCTCTGGATAGTCATGCAGTGGGGATGATATGGTGTATAGTATCACCTCTTGCCAAGGTCCCCCAGCAATTCACTCTTAGATGAGTGACTACTTGTATACCTCCACCCTTCATAAAGATCAGCTGTAAGGAGTGCCCAATCGCAAATCCTAACCCCAAGATAGGCATTCCCATTCTTCCACCTGCTAGCTCCTTGGATACCTGAATGACTTAGCAAATCCAGGTTGCCTTGAATACAGTTGGACTTTGTCACTCTACCCCAAAGCAATGGCCACAGAAACTTTAATATTGCCTGTATTTTTGGCACATTGACTGCTGCCCTGGCATGTGTCTAAATGTTTTCCCTACAGATGTTATGGACCTTTAAGGGAGGATATCAGAATCATGTGTCTAATTTGAAAGAAGTTCCAGTGGTCAGATTTTAGTTCCTATGTCTGTTGAAACATAAGAAATGTCAAAAAGGTGTAAGGAGTGCCTATGTAGATCTGAGTTATCACTATATAAGGAAAATAAATAGCTATACTGTGCTTGTTTTATTATAATACTCTGTCTGAATAATGTTTGCAGTATTTTGTTGTGGCACCTCTAGCATTCTCGGCTTTGACTAGGAGACATTCTATGCAATCTCTTTGGTGCATAAAAAGATTTGTGCAGAGACATCCATGCAAAGATACTAAATTTCATAGACTTTGTGAACTGATGAGGTACCTGACATATCTATGTACAATTCTCCTCAGTGCTAGATTGCTGTAGTGTTTTTTTTTCCAATCTTGCATTTGTTTCAGTATAGCCGACGTATTATTCACTTATAGCTCCTTCTCACCAGCTTTCCGAAGCCTGCTTCTGCTGTTATAGTTTTATTAAAATCCTTACCATCTCCAGCCTCTGTATTTCTCCTTAGTTTAGACGATTTTGAGATTTGTCTTGTATCCTGTAATGACCCTGGTATTTTAGTGTCACACTTGGTCCTATTTTATACCTTGCCACCACCTGCTTCCATTGCAACATCTCTTCCCCTTTATTTAATATATCCCCAAAACTCTCCCATCTTTCTCAGTAAGACCAATTCCTGAGGATGATCACATATTTTTGGATGGGCTAACCTTATCTCAGCAGCTCAAATGTCCAGCACCATAGTCCATTTTGTTCATTAACTCTTGTATCCTGTATATTCAAAATAAATTATTATTTGCTTGCTCCTTAATCAGTGTCTGTGACCACCAGCCCAGCTTGTATAGATTTTTTGATTTGTCCTTTGTTCCTTTACTAGCAGCATTGTTTTCCATTTTGGCATATATGAACTATGTGGCATTCAATATGCTAATCCTACTTGTGTGGCTAAGTGGTAACTTTGTAGATGAGGACCTGCCATTTCTCCATTCTCTATTAGTAAAATCTTATCCAAAGCAACTCTCATTCCCCCAGCATCCTGAATACATTTCTGGCGACTTACACACTGTCTGATTTTCTATCTGCTCTACAATCTGGTAATCAGTTGAATTAGACTATTCTTCTCTTCTTCATTTAATTTAGGGACCAATAAGCCCAGCAATAATGCATATACATTAGTTTCCCAGGTTTCATCTCTTTCTTGTTCTGCATATAAATCATTATAGTATTCCACCAAAATACTTTCGATTTTACTCACCTCATTGTTGAGTAACTCTGTCTCTTATCTTGTAAGCATATACTTCAACCATCTGCTGCCTCAAGTTTTCAGACCAATACTTTTGCATTATGGGGGAGTTTTCAAAATAAGTAAATTTTAATGAAGACTGCCTCCTCTGAATAGAATTTACCAATGTCTTTCCAATTTTTATTCCATTTTCTTAATTTTCTTTCATCTGTTTCACTTGTATTTCTTCCCTTATCTTGAAGCTGCATAAGTCCTTCCCATCTGTAATCCCTGGGTCTATATCAGAACATCGAAGTTTTAAAACTTCGAATGTTCTAATATCGACCCATTTTAATCGAACGCTGAAAATAGCAAAGCTGCAGAACACCAAATTCTTTCCTAGGGAAAGAATTCAGTTGGCTGGTTCTGTGGCTTCGCTATTTTCAGCGCTGTGGTGGAGATTTACGGGTCGGGTTCAGGTAAGTGTGCAATTGTGTGGTTGTTATAATTAGGGCACGGGTTAAGTGAGTTAGGGTTAGGGCGCGGATTAGGAGATTAGGTTTAGGGGCGGGTTAAGTGAGTTAGGGTTAGGGCGCAGGTTAGGTGAGTGCGATAGTGATGGACCTTAGGCTTAGTGTTTGGGTAAAGGTAAGTGGATAGATAGTACTGTATGTATAGTTTAATGTAGAGTCAGTTGTAGGATTATAAGTGTATGTGTGTGTATTGATGTTTTTTATGTGTGCTTGTGTTGTGTGTATGTGTTTCTGAATAGCAAATTTTTTCCCAAGGAAAAAAATTCGCTGTTCTGAATGCTCGATATTATGCGGTTTAGATATTTTAGGTTCTATGAAATAGCATTCACTATTTTCATCTTTTGATAACGTGATATAAACGCGTATGCCCTCAGGTGTGCATACTCGTACAATTTATCCTTTTTTTCTCACTTCTCCTAATTTTGCTTTTACTTCATCCTGTGCAATGTATTGATTTTTTTCTTTGTACCCCTTCATCAATGCACATGTTTAGTTGTAGTCACAGGTTTTGTGAATTTACTTGCCTCAGCCAGTGAATGGGGAAGCACCAGTTCCCTGTATTCACATTCACTATGGCTAAGCCAATGTTACCCGTCTCGAGGAATGACCTAATATCAATCTTGGATGTGTGTTCATCCTTTGAATCAAATATTCATGCTTCTTCCAAATATATATCCTGTTGCACCAAAATCTCTTGGGAGAGATTCAGAAACATGGCAACTAAATACATATCCTGCAAAAAGATCTCCAAAAGCATCCATGATGAAAGTAGGAACTACCAACAGCATGTTTAAACTGTTTATTTGATAGAACAGAAAGCAAGTAAATAAAAAATCCACATTAACGCTCTTGATAATCGTATTGCGTTTTCGTCCTCACCAGATAGGACTTCATCAGATAATCATTAATTAATTAAATACATATCCTCCCAGAAACTTATAGTAAAAAGTATAAATAAACATGCCTATTATCAGAAACTTTGGAGAACTCTCTACTACCACATTCTAGCTAATTAGTCAGGTTTTGAGAACTACCAAGTAAATAAACTGTTAAAGTGTTTTTTAACAAGAACCAGGAAATTTACATTACCATGCCATCATTTACTCTCTCTCTCTCTGTTGTGCTTGCATTTCAGTTCAAATGCTTCCCCCCTTTTATATACACACTTACAAATACTGTTGGAGAAATAATTTGCTCTCATGTCTTTTAGTAGCGCTTCTGTAAATATCGTATATACACAGTAGTTTTCATTTTTTTTTTTTTTTTTTTTGAGAGAGTATCTAGGTAGAGTGTATTAAATTTCATATGCATTTACTACTGTTCATCTCAAATGTCAATATTTTTCTTCCTATTCTGTATATATTGCACAAAATAATTGTTGTTTGTCTTTTCGGCTTTTCCCGGTTAGGGGTCGCAACAGTGGAACTCTGGTCCGCTAATGATTGGCAGTAGATTTTCACGAACGCCGAGGTGCCAGCTCAAAGTTCAACCTTCAACGAAGGCACGCCCATTTATGCATGTCTTTTGAACACCCACAGGACATGCAGACCCCACACAGAAGGCACTCCCCACACTCCAGCCGAGAATTGAATGGGAGAACCTCTTGCTGTGAGGCAACGACGCTACCGCTGCACCTATATATATATATATATATATATATATATATATATACTCTCTAACCTTGAATAACTCATTGAATCTCACCAAACAACAAGTGCATTTCTTTAATAAAATATTTACATCTCCCATTTTCACCAAAGTATGGAGATTCATAAACACATTCAAAAACTAAACTTTTCCTTGGAGGACATTATTAGGTTCCTTGGCCCTCCACTTACATTTTCTCTCCGAATTAATATGTTGCAGTCCCCTGTTATTATGAAGGTACCTTTTTGATATTCCATTACATCCCTTAGTAGATTACTGATTTCTGACAGTTTGCATTTTGTGGGATATGAATGTTTCTTAGTGGAATTATGGTTCACAGCAGTGGCCTATAATAAATTCATAACTCTATTGTTCATGTAATATATGCTCTTCCAAAACTGGTGGTGCTCCTCTTTTTTTTTTTTTTTTTTTGAATAAGAAACATCTTTGTTAAATTATCATGTATGACATAGGGGTCTATATTACGTTATAGAAAAACATGTTAATCGAACATGTATTCATCGACCAATAAACAGCAAATAGCCACTTGAGCAAATTTTTTTCCGAGGTGGGAAAAACACACTTGGCCATCATCGGGGATTTGACTTTTTCCCCACTGAAGTGCAATCTTGGAGTTGGTATATTTTGTTAAGAGTGTGTGGGGGTGAATCCCCCTACACTTTGTATAGTTTGAAAGTTTTTTTTTTTTTGTTTGGCCAAGTGATTTTTTTCCCCTGGGAAAAATTTGCTGAAATGACCATTCAGAGATTAGTGTTTTTGATCTTTAATGGTTGATGAATACGTGTTCGTTGAACATGTTTTTCGATAAAGAAATATAGACCCTGACATAGAGAAAGCAAAGTTGCCCCTTTTCTCCTCCTACTCTGCTGACTATCAATGTTGCCCTTCGCTTTGAAGGCTCTTAACTAGGACTCCATATATTCTGTTTCCTGCCAATGTGTCTCATGTAACTTTGTTGTTTTTACATTTTGCTGGTGCAGGTATGTTAAATTTTTTTCATCTTTGACCTTTTTGCAAGACTATTAGCACTACAACTAATTAATGCAATGATCACTTTCTTCTTTGTTTGTTTTGCTCCTCCTATTCCTGACATTTTGTTACCTTCCTGTCTTGCTCCTCTTCATAAGACATTTCCATGTTGTTCAGCATCCCATTCTTCTACTCTGCTTATTTTCATGAAAATAATGCAGCTTAAAACATCACAACTTGAATAACTGTAGCACTGCTAACTAATAGTCTAAGTAGTTAAAATTACAAAACCCCACAGACTATTTGCATCTAAATTGTAAATTTTTTGCATGCACCTTCTTCTTTTGTTTCAGTTTGAACATTCACTCATTTCAGGCACTTAACTTTAACCATCTTCTCTGGTTAAACAATAAATTGTGTGTTTTCCCATTTCCGTTTCTCTCAGAGAATTCTCATACTCTCTAGTGCCATCTATAGCAGTGCGTTTCTTCATGGTTTACTTCCTACAACTATGCAATAGCTCATTTCTGCAGCCTTGACTCTCCTACCAAACCTCTTCATTAATTCACACTGCAAACATTTTTATCACATCTACTTTTACCCTGCTCTATGACAGTTAATGGTAAACCCAAATGTGATAATGGCACATTAATACTTACCCCACCAGTTCTTATCCCCCCCCCCATTGTTATTGTCTTCAATTTCAAGCATTATAACTTCTATTCTGACATAATGTAGGTGAAATTTGAAATAAACACTGCATTTTATTGATTTATTATAACCTCTAATCTTTTTAATACATTTATATCGAAGAGGCCTTTTCTGTTATTCTTTGTTTACTACTGCAATTTCCTGAGCATTCACATTGTGTCTGCTCTGCAAAGATCCCCTTACAGTTTTTGATAATTTTATTATTTCACTGTTCTTAGCTTCCATTTTTCTGTGAAAGACAGAGAATGGCCTCACTGGCAATCCTTCTCGGGGTTGCTTGACTTTTGCTGCCACTAGACATTGTCATGGGCTTGTTGCACTGGTGTTGTATCAGTTTGACAGTTCTAAATACATTTATCTATTTCCTCTTATGCCACCAAAGGATCCAAGGAAAATATATTTAGGATCAGTGGGTATAACAGATTGAATTAAAGATTAGAATCAGTGGGTATAACAGATTGAATTAAAGATTTAGAATCAGTGGGTATAACAGATTGAATTAAAGGTGGGCTAATTTGCAGAGTCTTAAATGCTTTATGAATGTATTCCTTTTAGTGTAAGCACCTGGAGAGTAGTCATTACCTGCAAAAATCTACTTGTCTTGCAGGTTAGGGTTGCACCTTTTTCTCATAATATTGAAAGTAGTTGTTCCTTGAGTTGGTAGGTTTGCACTTTAACCAACAGTGGTCTCAGAAACCTTTGGATCTCTTTGGGTAGTTTTAGAGTTCTACACATCCTTTCAAGCAGGATTTGTGTGATCCATAATTTTTAAACAATCCTGACATTCCAGCTTTTTGCTTCTCCATCTTCCAGTTCCAGTTAATTTCTCCTACATTTCTTCAATTTTTCCAGAACCGCTAACCTGGCTCCCCCTTCCTTCTCCCAGTACTGCAAGGCCTGTATGCTGACTGAGTGATCTAACAAGATTGTTTTGATTCCTTCCATTCTTTTAACATTATTTTTTTTTCCAAATATTCTTTATTTCAGTTTATATATCACAACAAATAATTACATAAAACCAGAAGTTAAGAAAAATCCGAGGTTACATAAACATTGTAAAAAACAGATCAAGACTAACCACAAAAAACTAACAAATCCATCTACTACTAAAAGGTAAGGTAAAACTATATACAAAATGCCAGTATCTTCGCTTATCTAGTAATAAAACATAAAGCCACCTTTTTATATGTTCCTCAACAGGGAGCAGTAAACATAATAAGAGGAGATCTCATTTAACGCCCAGCACGGGCTAGAAATTCCCGGTTTCACCCTAACATAATTAACCTATTGCCATCAGACTTCAGCCAGAAGTAGAAAGATAAAATCCCAGAGTTTCTGGTTCTCCAGTCTTTTATGTGGACTAACATTTATCATTTTTTGAGAGGATATATACGTAATTGCCAGGTTTCTGAAGCCCCCCCACGTTAGTTTGGAACAATCTAGACCAATAATGTGCCATTGTTCTTGTGGCTATCACCATATATTCATTTTTTTCTTTTGTGGATCTGACATAAGTATTGAGTCTTTCTTTTCATTATTTATAAAGATCTGCTCATCTTCCACCATGTGGGTTTGATCAGAAGAGGGAATCATGTTCAAATCATGTCATTAATCACATACTTGTGTGATCAGCTTTCTTTTTCCTTTTTGTCATTTAATCATTTGACACGGTGCCAATAATTAGATTTATTTACATTTGTTTACTGGAGTTAGAAGGTTAGCATAATGGTTAACGTGTTTACTTTACAGACACAAGGTGCATGATTTGATTCTTACATGGGGTAATTGGCTAGGCTTAAAATGGCGCACAAGGGCAGTTAGCCGAGTAATAACCTATGATCCTAGTGCACTCATCTGACTGGACCATTTGCAGGCACATTCTGT
Source organism: Protopterus annectens (assembly GCF_019279795.1). Taxonomy (NCBI): domain Eukaryota; kingdom Metazoa; phylum Chordata; order Ceratodontiformes; family Protopteridae; genus Protopterus; species Protopterus annectens. The sequence goes on from NC_056744.1 coordinate 272,603,903, forward strand.
GTGAATAAGATCACATAACATCACATTAACAAAAAATTAATTACAGATATAAGGATATGCTAAGATTTTATTTCTAATATAGCAAATTAGGTTGAACTTGTTAGAATTTCAGGGAGGGAATCTCAACTTCTGCTGGTCAGAGTAGTTCAATTCTTGAAGTCCCAATAAATATCCATTTTGGCAGTTGGAGAAGAAGATTAAAACTATGAGCTGATAAGAATCTGCTACCTTTGGTCAGGGATTTGAATCTCTCAGCCTCCGTTAGTCACCATAACGGACTACATAACAAGACTAACCACAAAAAACTAACAAATCCATCTACTACTAAAAGGTAAGGTAAAACTATATACAAAATGCCAGTATCTTCGCTTATCTAGTAATATTTTTATGAATCTATGTAACTAAATGGGTTTGGGCCTCTGACTAGACAGCACCAACAATTTTCTAGCTTGTAAGATTAAAAACAGTGTTGCATTTCTCACAGTTATAACTGTGATATGACCAAATGGTGCAGGTGGATAACACTCATGACAATAAACTCCACACAACTATAACCAAGACTTTGCAGTCTATAGGTCATAAGAACCTTTTTCTATGAGCAGAACATCTATATGGTCAAAAGTGAAGGGCTTAGATTTAGTAGCCAGACATAACAAAATAATGATTTGTATGCACAGGAAGTATAAACAGTGTTGTCAGATTACATTAAATTCACCATGGCTACAGCAGCTGGTAATAGCTGCAAACAAGAAAGCAGTTTACAGCACTTACTGGATAGAAAGTGTAAAATAAGAGTCACAAAATTCTGGGGTCAAAATCAACTACAGTGCGTTTAGATTAATGGATAGCAAAAAAGAGCAAGACAAACAACAAATAAGCTTAAGCCCTATGGCCAGATAAAGTAAAGCTTAAACTCAAAATCAGATTGCTGACAATAGCAACATTAAGAGAGATCTGTGAAAGGAAACAAAATGGACAACTTATAAAGATAAACAACAGCTAGGGGGCAGAAAATAGCAACAGTACTTACAGCAGACATATTTCATCATCTAAAAGGCTATGTCTCTGGTATCTCTGGTATCTACATGCATTTTTTAAGTCTCTTTACATTCTTTGCCTGCTGATCATCAGCCCCAGCCCCCTCCTTTTCATTTGGCTCAGTCATTACCCCATCACTGGGCGATTAGGAGGGAACATCACTCAGACAGCCATCAAAGGTTATTTATTTTAACCCCTAATCCTTTCATGCACCTTAGGAAATGTTAGATAGAGGAAGTAGAGATGGCTGAATAATGAAATCATCCCACATGTGAACCCACCCCAGGCAGTCACTACTCCTCCATGTGAAGTACTAGCATTGGTCTCCTCAATCTCCATAATGGGAAAATTGCACTGCCCACTGTACTTGTGGATATATTCCCACCATCCCCTCAGTGAGATGCAAGCTTGCCACTCCCTTTGATTCCTCCCATTCCCTTGCATGGCACCCCCATTGTTGATGCCAGTAGGTTCATAGATTATAGGCTCATAGGTTACTACTAGGCTAACTACCTTTGTGGGCCATTTTAAGCCTAGCCAATTACTCCATGTGAGGATCAAACCCTGTACCTTGTGTCTGTAAGGTAAACACCTTAACCATTTTATCAACCCATTCAGGTTATTTAGTCAGGTCTTCAATCCTGTGCATCACAGAGCCAGGCTGCTTTCTATCTATATTATGATGCAATAATCCATGTTCCACAGTTTTTTCAGAATGTCTATTATGTGAAGTGAGTATGAAAGTACTTTAAAATTCATTTATCTGAGGCCTATGGGGACAAAAGAACATACATGTTTCTTGACTTACTTTATATTGTGTGGGAGTGGGACACTATTCCTCTGTAATTATACTACCTATCTACCTCTGTACATATAGCTTTTCATTCTGTTACTCTCTGTGATGTTCTGACCTTTTTATATACCCATTCAAAATTGTAAAAGTATGCATGCTGTGACATACATGTTACCCACTATATTCCATTTACATGTGCATGAACATGTATCCTTGGTTTTCTGACATCTGTGTATGAATACACATTTTCAAATGCACATGAAAGGCTACAGTGAGCATTTTATAAGGCTATATGGCCAAACATCAAGATATTACTCAAAGAAAATTTTAAGTCAAACAAGTCAAAATTGTACATTGCTAAATGCAGCAAACATATATCCAAAGGCCAGTTTTGTAAAGGTACAAGCACCCTGCAGCCCAAAACCCATACATATATAAATAGACTGAGACTGCACAACCATTGGTGTAAGGTGAAACATCCTTACGCCCATTGTTATATGATCTTACTCTACCTAATAACCGTTTATCAATGAAATATGTGCATCTCTGGAACCAGTTTGACAATTCTTATTCCATAAGCAAAGAACTTAGGGATCAGCAAGGAGCACCTTGATTATTATTTGGTCTGTGCCTTAAAAACAATGCTGCTGTGGTATGATTATTTGCTACATGTGCACCCTCACTGTCAATGCATTGGCTCTTGTTTTGTAGGTCCAAATGGAGAGATGATAAATCAGCAAGCAAAGGAGAGTAGTTTGTTGGAATTGAATTCATCCTCAACCTTAACGAGGGGGGACACTGTTTTTCACAAAATCTCACCAAGACATAACTGATATACAGACTGTATTTTATATAGCATATATCATGGAGGTTAAAAAATAAAAAGATAACTGGGTGCACAAGACTAGGGATAAAAAAGTCCCAATCCTGGTAGGTGCACTAGTGCCAGGATTGGAGAAAATGACAGTGTACAATCCTCAAGACATGGAAGCATTTCTACAATGGGGCTAGGCCAGGCCCAGGGGTGGATCCCTCCCTCCCTCCCTCCCCCATTGTAGAAGAAAATGACAGTCTTCAAATATTACAAAGACTAATGCATTAAAAAAAAGAGCCATACAGATGAGAGACTGGACTGCTGAAGAAAAGTAAGTTGTAGTTTCCCTCTACAGGCCCCCTTGATCCCTCAGAAGTTCACACCAGGGTCTCCTACACATCCACACACCTAAGAAATCTCCTGGACAGAATCTCTACAACTATTTTCCTGCTCTATCACAGAACAAGCTTCCCATGGCTCTCAGAAACACCACCCACATCTCTGAATTCAACAAAAGTCTTAAAAATGACCTCTACACCTGTCACTGTAATCACCTCACTTGAACCCTTCCCTCTCTCTAATGCTATCATCAATTTTCCTCCCCTCCCTGGTGGTAAACTTACTTACTAACTGTTTTGTATTGCAAAATTCCTCTTCCTCTTGAAATCAACCTTGTGAGTTTTTCAGCAAGTGCTTAGTCACTACTTAATACTAAACCTTTTACTCACATTAAATGATTCTGTTGCTGATATCCTTACTTTACTGTTATTACATATCCTTAATTGTTTTTGTATATTTTTACTGTATTTTACCTCAATTTAATACTGTTCTTGATTTATTATACTGTGGAGCTTTATGTAAATTCTCTTAACTGTTTTTACTATTTTATGGTATACTGCATATAGTATATTTTTTACTGTGTCTCATTTTAATTTTGTAAATTTCTTGATTGTTATACCGTGAATCTTTTTTCCCCGGGCCTCCACTGAAAAAGGGCTTTTATTCAGTCAGACTATCCCAGTCAACAAATGTGAAATAAATAAATAAAAAATAAGAAAGAAATTATGTATTGTTGCTATTATACAAAAAAAAAAGAAAAACAGAATTTCCACACACAAGATATACAAACTATTAAGAGAAATTAGAGGAAAGAAAAATAATTCCACTTTCTTCCACAAGAAAAACTGTCAAAAGCTTCAAATGCAAATTTTTGCTCATTAGTACAACAGATCCATGATAAACAGTGTATAGACCAAAAATCTTGGGCTGTTTGGAAAAAGAGGTGAACGAGGAAGTGCAAAAATATAAAGAACAAAATCTAGAAACTTTTGAAAGGTATAAAAAAGAAATATGCCCTGGGATTCATAAAGCTTGCGCCAGGTACAGGTGTTGCATCGGCGATCTAACACCAAATATTGCTGCCGAGCGATCCAGGTACGAGCTGTTCGCACATGCACTACTTGTGTACACTACACCCGCACAATTCCCAGGCCCTGTATGCTAACTACCCTATGTGCAGCAGTGGAGCATGAAAATGAAGGTATGTAGCGATCCAGGAAGTGGTGCAGGTGTAGTGTAAGCATGCAGAAATGTAAACCATAGAAAACGGTTTACATTTTTGCAAACATATAATCGGAGCCATGACAGCTGACCAAACACATGTATTATATTGTTAATATAAGCCAATGGCTAAATATATAGCCATTGGCATAAAAAAATATACAAAATATAAAATTAACATTTAATATATATAGTCGCACTATCACGACGTGGAAGCACAGTGCAGCGGTGCGCAAAGGGGATCGCAAGAAAAATATAAAAATATAGAATAAAACTGCAATGTAACACATGTCATCATTTCCCCATAATAGTCAATGGCAGGCATGCTACACCATACTATGGCACAAGGGTTGCTAAGGGGCTGTGACAGTGTTATGCACGGTAGCTAGGAATTAGTAGGTAATGCCAGGCAAATGAGAGGAGTAATAGTGAATCACAGATTCCCTGCTGGTGTAAGGATGCACCTCACAGTGTAGCATTATAACACCGAGGTGTGCCCTTGAGATAAAGATGACATCAAGAGAGGGGTGTGTCGCCATTGCTGTAAGCACATTGGAGCATTGCTAAACCGGTTTGCCCCTAGCTAGGCAAGGCTGCAGGATAGGGGTGTGTTGAACTGGTCATAGCTTTGCTTAGCTGAGAGTACACAAGGTAACCGATTATGTATGTGAATGGAGATGAAAATGCTTGTAAACCTGGTAAACGGGCTTGCGTGGCGCTCACTGCAGCTGAAACAGGAAGGATATAGGAAAGAAATAAGGAAATGCTGCAGCAGGAAAATTAGACTACAAATGACTAATTAACACCTATGAGCCTACAGTGGGCCATTGACAACAGCTAACAAGGCTGCAAGCAGCTACCTGCAGAACAGGAAAGGGGAGTGGCTGTACTGCAAAGAAAACAGTAAAGTGTCAAAGCAGAACAAAGCCGATTTGCAGTATATCAGCTACAAGACACATTTTGCCATGACTGGGTAGGGAAAGTACAAAACAAGAAAGACAGCAGGTGGATGCATGCCTGATAATGGGAGGGGATCCAGGTTTAAAAGTGAATTAAAGGGCAATAGATTAATCAAGGCAGGCAAGCATAACTCCACAGTAAAGGCCCCACACTTGCAGTACTCATTGTAAAACCCATAATTAAAACATGCTGCAGCTGGAATAGCTCATACACACCCAATGACATCAGCAGCATCCATAGCACAATAGTATAAAGTGTGAAAGCACCTCACACATATTTTTGTTTTCCCATACACTCTGCACCAGTGGTATATACATATGGGAAACATTTAGTATGTACATGTTAGGGACTGCCATAGCTTTGATCCATCTGCATGTGTTGGAGACTGAAGGTGGTGTGCAGGATGATGCACACGACCACCTCAGGCACCAGAGGAGGAGGAGAGTGTTCAGACCCAGGGTAACCTACCAGGGGGTACATGATCTGGAGATAGTAGAGCATTACAGGGTGGACAGGGACATCCTACAGCAACTTGTGGAGCTGTGCCGTCCACACCTCAGAGTCAGAACAAACATAGTGGAATGCATCCCAGTGGATACAAAGGTATGTGTAAGCCTGAGAATACTAGCTACATGTACCTTTCAAAGACCAACTGGGGATATCATGTGGATCTCAGAGGCATCAGCATCCAGGGTACTACACCAGTTCCTGGATGCCATGTTAACACATACCAATGAGCACATATACTTCTCCAGAATGCAGGAGGAGTTGGCCAGCAATATGCGTCTCTTCCACCATGTGGCATCATACCTGGAGGTACTGGGTGCAATAGACTGCACGCACATACACATCAAGTCACCACCCGGTGAGCAGGGTAGATGCTACATAAACTGCAAGGGATACCTCTCCATTAACTGCCAGGTCATGTGCAATGCACAGGGCATTATCATGGATGTGTGTGCTGGCAGCCCTGGAAGCTATCATGATTCCCACATCTGGCATGCCTCACAGCTGTATCAGTTATTTGCCAGGGGGGAACATCACATATGGCTGCCTGGTGGGGATGCTGGCTATGGACTGGAACCATGGATGATGACTCCCATCAGAAATGCACACACACACATACAGGAATGCCATAATGAGGCACATGCACAAACCAGAATCATCATAGAGCATGTGTTTGGGATGCTGAAATCACAGCTCCATTGCTTGGATATATCTGGTGGAGCCTTGCGGTACTCTGCAGGCATGTGTGCCCATATCTTCATAGCATGTGCCATGCTACACAATATGATCCTGTGGAAACAGCTGCAACAGGGACAGAATGGTGAAGGCCCTCACATCCCACCACCATTGCCAAGGTCCCCACAGGCACAGAGGTACTCAGACCACAAAGACCCTGAGCCAGCCCCAGTAGGCAGAAGGAGGTGTACCCAGTATGCCCATGCCTTGGCAAGGAGGGAACGTATAGCACACACACTGACAGTGTAGGCACCTAGAGACTGACACCTTTCTCAACTTGCACAAACAGTAAAAATGGATGGCACACACACACACAAGACTACCTGTAAGTTGTCATGTATAGGCAGTCTACTGTGTGCATCCAGCATAGGCAGCCCTCAACTATTGCACACACAACTGCCATTGCACAAGGTAAGTCAACACATGAACAGTAAATTAAGCTATCAGCATGTGCTGATACTCTATATATAGGTTCATAGGTAGGTACTTGGCCAACTGCCAGAGGCCATTCATAAGCCTAGCCAAAATGTATCAGCTTTTGCCACCCCATTGATTCATTAACTGTCCCTCTGTGGAGCAGAGCCAATGACGGGATCCCTGGGGTGTATCTACTGTTCCCCATCCACTCTTCAAGGTTTCTCTTGAAACGTGTTAGTGAGGGGTGTGGTATAGTGTAGTTATGGATGTTGTTCCAAAGTAGGGGGAGTGTCTGTGACAGGAATCCATCCCTCCAGCATCTTCCAGTTGTTGTTGTGGCAAGGTTCGGCTCACTATAGTGTGTGGCTCACTGTGACATGGATTCCCATAGGTGAAGCATATCCATTAAGCTTGAGTTTGACATGGCTGTGTTGGCCAGCAGAGATCATGCGTAAACGAGATGACACTGAGTAAAGCAGGAGTTTATTCAGTCTGGCTGCATAGGGCATATGTTTGAGGCCAGCAATCCCCCTTAGCGAGGTATATTCGTGGACCTTCCAGCTGTTGGTAGTGTCTTCTGAGGTACATCCCAAATGGGATATTATACCCTATGATGGGACTGATGAGTGATGAGTAAAGGGGCACTATAACCCCTGTATGTCTAGATGGGAACCCTTTAGTAACCATATGGCCTACATAAAAGGATGCCCTAACTACTTTGAAGATATGATCGTCAAAGGAGAGATCACTATCTACCTTAGTCCCCAGATACCCCATTACCTCGTCCATATTAAAGTGGCTGCCACTTATGTTTTAATATGCTGGTGCTTAATATTCCACAATGGAATGACCATGCAGTTTGTGGCACTTAGCTCGAGGCCATGACTTTGACACCCTGTGCCGGTCTCTGTGAGGCCCCTTGAGGGATGTCTGTGTCAGCTGGACTATCAATCATGGGTCCCAGTTCGCAGTCATTGCCAAACATGGTCTGCTGTAGTCCACCTGTGTTTGCCTGTACCTCTGAGATTTATATGCCAAACAATAGGGCTCCCAGGACTGAGTCCTGTGGGACACCAGTCATGACTGTTCAAGAGTTGACCTGGAGACTGCTAGTCATACCATGTGGGTTATATGTGTAAGCCTGTTGGCAACCCAACCTGTGATGTATGGGTGTATGTACAGGCTGGTGTGTTTATCAATAATACCTGAGTGGGGCATGGTGTCAAAAGCCTTGGTGAGGTCCATGGTGTCAAAAGCCTTGGTGAGGTCCAGGTAGTATGTGAGAACCACCTCTCCCCTCATCTAACATCTTGGTGACTGTATGTAAGATGTCAAACAGGTTCAGTAGGTATGAACTGCACTCAACCAAGCTGACCTGGATTAGGTCACATGTTTGGAGGTTACCAATGTCTTTGTTAATGAGTGCCATGAGGATGTGCTCCATACCATTGCAGACCAGGCTAATCAGGCTTATGGGGTGGTAGTTACCATGCTCAGTTGTGATTCCACCTTGATGGAGTGGAATAACCATTGCCACATGCCATTGTATGGGCATGTAGCCTGTGGAGAGGCTGAGATTGAAATGATGAATTATGTGGGGGGGTGGGGGTCAGGTTGTCTTGTACTGTTTGCAAGATGCAGTCTGGGACAACATCTGCCTCCATTGTTGCTGTGTTCTGCTGTTAGAGAGGGCCATTTCCACTTGTGCATCTCTGATTTGTGGGATACTGTACCTTTCAGGTAGTGTTGTGGGCTCTTTAGGGGGTGAAGAATGCACTGAATGTATCTGCAAGAATGTTTGTGATATCAGTAGGGTCAGCATATATTGTGCTATATTTCACCGGCACAGTGCAAATCTGTGTGTCACCACTTAGATCCTTGACATAGCCAAAGAAGGCTTTGTGGTTATATTTCGAATCCTTGCGTATTTTTCTGCTGATGTTAGCCTTGAATGATTTCATGAGGGACCTACATATCATACTAATAGTGGTCACAGATCTCTGCACTTCATGGGATTTGCTGTTTGTCTAGAACACTGTCCTACTTCTGTAGTATAGCCTGTTTATTGCAGGGGTCCACCAGACTGGTGTACTTGTCTAGGAGGAGTGAATCTTGGTTTACCAGTGATGGCACGATCCACACATCCATGTAGGTGCTTATAGATTGCATTTATAAACCTGTCCGTATCTTGAGCAGTGTTTCCCCGTAGCATGAGGGCTGCGAAACCCCCCACCCCTGTCTCTAGTAGTGTAAATTTAGTTGTAGGAAAGGTATACACTGTGGTTTCTGTGGGTGGGGGAGATGTTTGAGTGTAGAAACAGTGAATAGTTCATGGTCAGATCTAACCAGTGACCGGTTAACCTCTGCTGTAGTGCACCTGTTGCCCATGTTAGTGATGACCACTTCTAGTATATTTCCAGGGTGGTTACTGCCTGATACGGGGCATATGAGGTGATAAATTCCGGGAAGCGCTGGGCCTGGAAGTGAGTACTTGAGTAAGTTTCCCAGTTAATGGTAGGGTAGTTGACATTGACCAATGCCAGTGTGCGTTGGGACTGTCATGTTCTCCGCTGTCTCCAAGTAGATGGAGTGGTGCTCCTGGGTCATGGAGGGTGATCTGTAGCAGGCCACAGTTTACAATGCAGTTGTGGCTAATGTTAGCTGCACATGGATGATCTCATAGGTATCATGTTGCCCCACTAACCTGCAGGAGTAGGTATCCCTGATGAATATAGATGCACCCCCTCCATGTCTGTGTCAGTCCATGTTCTGTGGCTGAAATGTCTGGTATGGGTTGTAGTCTGGTAGTGCTGGTGTGCTCTCAGGAGCCTTAAGACAGGTCTCAGTTACTGCACAGATATTGACATTGTCCAACCGGTGGAGTGCTGTGAGTGCATGTATGTTGTGATCACAACCCCTGGTGTTGAGTAGCATAACCCTCATTGTTTCTGCTATTGTGCTGTTTACAGAGCTGGTATTCACCTTTAAGAGTCTCCTAAAAAAGGCAGCATGGGCCAGCAATAGCCTTGGCCAGTATTCCAAAGCTTAAGGCTGACACATAAGCTGGTATGGTATTGTTGCATGCATGTTTCCCATCTGTGATTGTTTCTCATCTCTCCTGTAGGTAACTTACTGGTAAGCAATAGAAAGCCTTAAACTTATACAAGTCTTCTAGCTTCCAAGATAGGCTTTTGGAGTGACTAAATATCAGTGTTCTGTATGTTCTTGCTGTACTTAACTGTTGCCTGACTACATGTTGATTTCTCACTCCCCCGGATTCACGAATCCCCCATGTAAGACTTAATAAGTCTTACTTGTAGGCTGCAGTTGAACGGTATGACGTCAGCATACCATGAATATGCATGAGGGCATGCTGACTCAACCATAAGTCTTATACGGACTGTGTAAGAAAGCAGGGGGCATGTCTGACTGCCGAGCAGTCTAAATGTCCATGCCCCTGCAAGTGTTTAAAATAAAAGCAAATAAACATGAGCGAGTCCGCTCAAATTAAATATAACATACATGCCCCATAAGCTTGACTAGCCTGGTCTGCAAAGCTATGGAAAGAATCATTATGGAACTCATAAACAGAGACATAGGGGACCTACAGATGCTTGACCCCACCAAGTTCCACTTTGTAAAGGGCAGATCCTGCCTTTTAAACCTGGTTGACTTTTTCGAAACAGTCACTAGAGCCATTGATGAGGGCAAAGCAATCCATACAGCATACCTGGACTTGGCTAAGGCCTTCAACACAATACCCCACTCAGGCATCATAGATAAGCTAAACAGCTTAAAAGTAAACCCTTATGTCACTAGATGGGTTGCAAACTGGCTAAAGGATAGAACCCATAAAGTTAAAATTGCTGGAGCAATGTCAGACTCAAAGCCAGTCACAAGTGGTGTCCCACAGGGATCTGTCCTGGGTCCCCTCTTGTTCAGCATTTATTTCTCAGATGTTAAAGCAAACATGGGAGGGCTGTGGCTGACAAAGTTCGCAGATGACTGCAAACTAGGTGCCATAGTCGATACACCAGCAGATACACACATCCTACAAAAAGGTCTCACTGAAACGGACTAATGGTGCCGTAGTCACGGCCTTAAACTAAATGCCAAAAAAATGTATAGTTATCCATTTTGGAAAAAACAAAGTACCCACAAATTATCACATAGACAGCAACCCACTGAGTACGGAAAAAGTAATCAGAGACCTAGGGACCCAAGTAGACAGCGACCTCTCATTTGACACCCACGTTGCCAAAGTGGTTAGAAAAACATTCTACCTTGCACACCTCATCATGAAGGGTTTCACATCCAGATCCAAGGATGTCATTGTACCCCTATATTCCTCCCTCATCAGACCCATGATTGAGTACAATGCCCCATTTGGTATGTACCTCACCCGGCACTTGCAACAGCTGGAGAGACCACAAAAGTACCTCACCAAAAGGATCAAGGGTCTCCAACATATGTCTTATTCTGCCAGACTAAAGAAACTTCAGCTCTATTCAGTAGCATACCGCCTGCTCAGAGGTGATTTCTGCCTGATGTACAAGGCCATGTCCAATAAGGATCTGATGGACATGCTCCACCTCAAAAAATCCAAATCCATCAGGACCACGAGAGCTAAAGACTTAAACCACGGCACAAGTATGAATAGGACATGCTGGAGGGATAGATTCATAACCCAGAGGCTTCCCATGCTTTGGAACAGGATCCCAGTTCGATAGGCAGAGCCCTCACTGACTCTCTTCAAGAGAAATCTTGATGAGTGGATGGGAGATCGTAAGTTTACCCCAGGGGTCACATCTGTGTCACTGCTAGACAGGGGCACAGTAAACTAATTCTATTATATAAGGGGACCTTCACTGTGTCACTACTAGACAGAGGCACAGAATTCTAGATTTTATCTGTACATTTTTGTACCATTTCATGGGGTGGCAAAAGCCACATCACTATGGCTAGGCTTACAAATGCCCCCGGGCAGATAGCCTAGTACTATACTATGAAACTATGAAACTATGAAATGTCCCTGCACCCAACACCTCACTGTCTGATACTGTAAACCCCCATCACAGTTCTAAAACGGCTAACATTCATTTTTTTTTTTAAATTCCCAAAATAGCTGCCCGTATTTGCGTGTGTGTGCGCGGGTGTGCCCATTGCTTAGCTACAGTTAGCAATTCTGACATGGAAGAGCATAAGTAAGAATGTTTATACAAATCGCACCAAATAGCAATAGCGTAATGGTAGAGCATTTGCACAAAGAAGAGGCATTTACGGTTTGAGTCCCACCACTCCCTTTCATATTTCTTTTTTAAATTAGTATATGGAATATCTGACATATATGTTTAAACATAACTAAAAAGTAGTGAAATGGCCAATGTATCAGTGAAATAATAAATATTTGAAAGGATCCTAATATAAAATTGCCTGCAGTTAAGCAGCGCTTCACCCAGTGCAATAGAGTTGCCCATAGTTCAATAGCGCTTCATCCAGTGCAATAGAGTTGCCCATAATTCAATAGCGCTTTACCCAGTGCAATAGAGTTGCCCATAGTTTAACAGCACTTTACCCAGCGTAATGTGTTTGAGCAGATGTTTGCGCCGTGCCAACCAGGGCACCGTAGGGCACCGAGGAGCAACGTAGAGCAAAGTTGCTTAAATGCAGCCACACCCCCTAGCTTGTCTGGACAGTATGAAAATAAAACGAATGACAAGGTTTGAACCCAGGACTCTGTGCATCAGAAGCAAAGTACAGAACCACTAAGCCATGACAACATTCATATACTTACAAATGGTAGTTTAACCATTACTAAGCAGGTCTGCAGTCAGCCGAGAATTTTACAAAATGGCCAATCACAAAAAAGTGTGGGAAATGCGGCATATTTAAGCCCCATAGGCGGAAATACATGCCATAACTGATTGTAGCTCACATCTGCAGTTAGAATGTCTGGTGACGGAGATGGAACACACTTCCGAGCGCAACGTTGGGGCATTGAGGAGTCGAAATACATGGTTTGGCTCCTTGTCCACCATCATGAGTCAAGACACCTGCAGGGTCAGTTCCAAGGGACGGAGTACAAGGCAGAGGCTTGGAACCGGTTAGCTCATGACCTCACTAGTGCCACAGGCATTCCTTGGACTGGTGAGCAGGTCCGTCACAACCATGCAGACCTGAAGAGATGAAAGCAGGACCACCTGAACCAATGGATACAGGAGGCCCGGGGGGTGCCTCACAACTGAGTAAGTAGCCATGCAGTATGTAAGAATTGATAATGGAGTATGTATAATGGATAGGTATGTCTTAATATCCCTTCATTTACTTTACAGCTGTAGGTGACCATGCTGCGAATCAGCAAGCCTATGCTGATAGGCTGCTAAGGCTGTGCCACCAGGCAGGTTAGTGATTATTCTGCATGTATTGTTATATAAAATATGGGAGATAGCATAAAAGAAAATGTTGTAGTCCAATAATACAGCCATAAAATTGCCTGAATAAGTCCTCTGCATGTACTGTCAGATAAAAACATCAGGGAGGCAGAAAAAGAGTGTAGTAACCCATTAAGAAAGGTAACATATGTCTGGAGTAATATCTCTGCAGGCACTGCCATATAAAATAAGTGAGTGAGCCTGAAAAAAGAGTATTCTAACCCATTAATAAAGGTATATAATGTCTTGAACATGTCTGCCATATACACCATTAAAACAAATAAAGGAGTGAGCCTGTGGAAAAGTGTGTAATGTCATTAATAAAGGTCTAAAACCCAGAGTGTGTCTGAGTTACATTGTTTGAAATGTTGTTGTACCCTTGCATTATACAAACAGTACTGTTTGAAAAGGTGCTGGCAACCCAGAGTTGTGCAGTCCCATATAAAGTGGGTGATAGAAGTGCTAGTAGCTGTGAAACATATATACAGTCCACAACAGTCAGTTACTGGCTGGCATGAATAAGTAAACCTGGTACACGTGTAGCATGTTATTTTCCCCAGAAATGTGAGTGTGTGTCAAGAAATGCAGGGTTCTGTAAAAATCAAAGTGAAAATGTCATGTGAAAACATCCCAGATATGTAGATAAAGAAATAAAAATGCAATCAAGAAATATGTAGCAGTGACATCTGCATCCTGGACAGTTAGTATGTCAGATATAAGTCAGGCATATACTGAACTAGTCAAACCCATTACACAACCTAATGTATGGTGGCAAGTGTAATAATACATGTAGGGGATATACACTTGTAGTCACTAGGAATGTAGTGTAGATGAAAAGGTAATTATAAGATGTTAACCGAGGTTTTTTTCTACACCCTACTGTATGTGCATAAACCATGCAATTCCACACCTCAATGGGTATGTGTAATCTTACATATTTGTTGGGACATATGTCCTATTGTTCTATAAATATTTGCATTCACGTTGATGCATGTGCCCTGTTTAAAGACCACAATCATGGTGGCCTGTTGCTACCAAACATCCCTGCATGCTGTTGGAATATCCACTGTGGTTCAATATATGCATGTGTTATGCTTGCTGTTCAACTGTTGTAACCTTGGTGTGTTGGGTTAATGGAAATATTATTGCATGCTGTTACAACTAATCTGGAATGCTATTTTGCTTATGTTGTAATTAAACACACCTAATCACAGAACGTATGGGAAGGCCGGTCCCAGCAGACCCACCTGTCTCCCCTCAGCTGGCGAGTGCACCTGGCACCAGCAGGTTCAGTGTCCAGCCCAGGCTCCGCTCCTCTGTTGGTCCTGTGCCACCTTCGGGTGGAAGCGCTGCAGGGGATGGGGCTCATCCCCCTGTGCAAGCGTGGGGGGAGAAGGGCCACCTGTCACCCTTCGAAGGGTACGGGTGGTGGTGCATAGGGAGATCCAGTGTTCAGTTGCTTATCCCCTACATCAGCTTGAGGCAAGAGTGGCACGTCTCATGGGTGAGCCTGCCATCCTACGCATCCCCCAGCACAGCCACCCTCGGGGCTGTGAAGGTTCAGTGGTGACTGCCCATGGGTGGAGAGCTCACTTCCACTGTTACCATCTGTGGGCTCATGGGCTTGCGATTTCCAAACATCCAACCCCGTCAGTTGTGTTCACCCACCCCATGTGTCATATACTGCCCCTGTATGCGTCTTGTCTGTCTTGTCTGTTTACCTTCCCAACCTACCTCCCCGGACATACCTACTTCTTCTACCTCACTTCCCACTCTCACCTGAAAAACAAAAAGCAATCAGTACCTGCAAAAAAATTACGCCCCATACATAGCTGCCCATTTTGCACACATGTCCATTGGACATGTAAGCTGATAATTAGAATTGGGCAGTACAACATACTTTGCTGTCCTCACCCCTCTCCCAGGGGTGGAAGGTTTCAAACTTCACTCCAAATTCATTGCATATGCACAGTTGTTGCTGTTAAAGAAATGAGCAGCTATGGACCTTCCCTACACCCTTCCTGTACATCCTGAGCTTGTTTACCTACTGTCTGTCCCTCTTTGTGCCCCCTTTTTCACCACTTTCCTATCTCCCCATTTTCTTTTCTTTAAAAGAAATTAGCGTGGGGGTTAGCTGGAGTAAGCACTTTTAAGCAGTAGTAAGCAGGATGAAGCGAGTGTGCTCATGTGTACGCTTAGTTAAGTGTTGCTAAGTGTCGCACAAACCCGAGCAAACCCACTTACAACTGCGTAAAAGTGCCTTAGTCACTCTATGGCAGGGCCCTTGTTCTGCTGAGCAGCAAAAGAAAAAACCTCTACCAGTCTCGAACCCCAGACCATTGACATAATAGACTGCATGCATTAACACTAAGCCACAGCAGATATACAAATAACTTGGTTCTGAAATAAATATATCATGCATTACAACGAGGGAATGTAAATGGAAATTAGGAATGGTATAACACAAATCCTTTTCTGTGGGTCTTTACCAGCAGTGGCTGTGGATTTACATGACATAACTGTGAAAGGAGAACCAGCCATCCTAGCAGGGAATAATGTTACAGTAGAACCTTACAAACACCACACAGTATCAGACCAGGATAAATACTGGCCACAGGAATACAGTGCAATAACCACATTTGTATGGCAGTTAATTGTGTAAGTGGGAAAAAAGTACATACTCCCATGTATCCTGTGACAGCACTTGGAGGGGTCCGTATATGTCTACACTGAGATGTGTGTACTGGAAGCAGCAACATTCAGGTTTGAGTACAACATGCATATAACTGGCTACAACCCTATCATCAGATAAGAGACATATACCAACCTTCAGACTGACGCAACGGTGTCCAGAGCAAACAAGCATGGGCCCCACCTTGGAAATCTTAAAGGGTTACGCCTACCTAACCTAGCATTTTATAGCAGTGGGCTGCAATCACAGTGAGTAATGCAATCACCAAACAGCAGACTGCATGCAATTACTGAATGGTGGGCAGCAATTGGTACAGAGGCTGTCACATGCACAAGTGCAGATACCTAGAAAAGCAGGCTGTACCTGCAGTCCACACATGCAATTATATCATTGCAGGTGCTGTCAGATAGAGAGTGAGAGAGAGAGACACGGACACAGACATAGACTGAGACAGAACAGAGTGAGAAACTGAGACAGAAAGTTAAAAAGAGGGTGAAAACCCCAAATAAACCACCAATAAAAAAAAAAAATTACAAAACCGTAATACACAGAGCAGGGAAGTACAAAGGTAAGGTATGTAACTCACATGTATGTGTTGGCATGTTGTAGATGTTCCTGAGGAGTACTCTACACACTGCAAATCATCCATGTGTGGCAGCAGTATGTATCTATCTGTATCTGTACATGTGCATAGGGAAAGGGACATACTGCAATTGTTAGTGAAGGGTGGACAGATATCTGTCAGTGAAGGTTGATATGTGCATATATCCATGTAGGTCATAGTGTGAGACTTAGACAACAGCATGCAGTGCGCAGGAGTAGCCTTAGGTCAACTGGTGCCCTAGGCAAAAGGGCTCCATGGTGCCCCCTACCACACTTCCTGGTGCCCCCATCCTTGTCTTACTACACCACATAAATAGTGGAAAAGCACCCCTGCTAGACCGGTTCCCTAGGTGGCTGCCCAGTTGGCCTATGCCTATGGCCAGCTATGGTAGTGTTGACATATGTCATGTGGTGGTTAAATGCTGTGGGACAGATTTGTCAGATCTGCTGTGTTATAGCCAGTGAGGCCAGCTAATGCTACAAGGGCTGAGGACACCCACATGCATTCTGCACAACACTGCAATTTAATCACATACCTGTACATCCCACAACTGTCGCATAAGTGATATCCCCACCATGAAAGGTGGACTGTACATGTGCCTATATGTACATCCATGTGTACAGCAATGGATGTGTACATGTATTTGTATAGATATGCATATATATATATATATATATATATATATATATATATATATATATATATATACACACACATATAGAGTGAGAGAGAGAGAGAGAGACAGAGAGACACGGGGTCATATGTACTGCAACAGGTGTCAGGTGACCAAGGCATGGACTGTAGACAAGTTTTGATACTGCAGTGCCATTCCACCTTCCCAAAACAGTGTACCCATTAACTACCTCATAGGTAGAGATCTACCTAACAGTGAAGGTGTGATAAGGGAACATGGGACACAGGTGGAGAATAGCCTCCTCTTTGATGAAGACAGTGCCACACTACACTTGTAATCTGTCTGTGTGGTATGTGTCATGACAACTGATGTGTCATCTATGGAAGTATAGGGTAGAGTTCCCATTTACTCGTCACAATGCCCTGTGTGGTATGTACTTCACATGACAACTACACCAGGTGAACAGGCCACAGACAGACCTCCCACAGGGTAATACTGGCTGCAAATAGATGCCTTATGCAGACTGACTCCTAAAACCACAACTACACTGTATTGCATACTGGCCACACAGAGGTGACCTCTGTCGGACATACAGAGGTATGTCACACCCATAGCTGGGTGACAACCACCATGGCAACATATAACAATCCCTCCTGGATACACGCTCTAGGGTCGTAAACCTTGTCATCTCACTAAACAGCACATGCTGGAGGGATAGGTGCCCATCTCAGAGATATGCCATACACTGGACTAGACCACATAGAAATAGCAAACAAGGCTCCTCCTTAGCAGTTGTTATAAATACCCCTGATGATTGTGTGGCAGATTGGTAATACACCCCAAGAAACACCTCTGTGGTTCAGGTTGGCAGGGGCAAGTGAAATCAAAGTACATGTGTATCAAAGGCCAGGGTAGCGTATGGCTAGGCTGCCGTAGGCCCTAGGGCCAATAGCATATTACCTACCTATGCCACTATTCACTCACACATATACTTAATGCAATAGCTGCTATGTGAGGTTGAATAAATGTAAAGCTTAATGTGTGCAAAGTCAGTAAAGGTGTGATAGCTTAGTGTGATGTATCTGGCATGGTAGTGCCTATCCTAGCTGTGAGGACAGCAACTGATGTGTAATGTACTGTTAAGCAGACATAGTAGTAGGGCATATGATGTGACGTAGTCCTCCGTTGATGAATGTGGTGTCTCATTGTAGGCTAAAGCAATACATGTATGCTTAGTGAGTGGTACTGCTGGTGAATCCATCACCAATATGAACTGTAGTACTACCTGAAGCTGTAGGCCTAAACAGCACAGTATGGTGTGTGTTCACATTTTTGGAAACACTGTCATGTGTGTTTCCTGTAGTCTCCACAGAGGACAGAATGCAGGGATAAGGGTGTGTAAGTAGTGGCACTTTGTACCCTATGGTACACAGGTATTGCTCATCTGTGTTGGCATACAGTGGTGTGTTGTATGTTTGCCTGATGTGAGTGTGATTATGCCTGTACAATGGCTGCAATCATATGTGTGTTACAGGGTAAATGTGTGTATCCAGCAACATATATAGTCTGTTACAGCAGTATGCCACCTATAGTAACAACTGGACACATCTGTTAGGTAGGGCTATGGCATCAATGACTAGGGTAGTTGATTGGTACTACTGTACCTGTACTTTACATCCATTGCAATGAATGACATCTCTGTTTGTGCATTGGTGTGATATACACCCCTGTCTTGAGGTTGTGCAATGTGTCACAAACAGTGTGTCGGGTACTGTTGTATAGTGGTGTGATATATAGAATCTGCCAGGCAGTGTTAGTTAGTTGTGGCCTGAGAACCAATAAGTGGTATTGAACATGTGTAACCTCTGACAGACAATAGGATGGTATATATGTCAGTAAAGTGATATCTGTGGGTAAAGGTGTAAAGTGTGTCACAGGACACTCTCACACATATTGTTCATATCTTTTTCAGCCAGATGGCCCACCAATGCAACCCAGCGTACACAGCGGATGTGGAAGAGGTGTTACTCAACAGCCTATTGCAGCGGTACACAATGCTGTTCTGCAGAAGCAGCCAGTACCAGCAGGAGTGGACTGCACTGTGGAAGGAACTTGTTCATCAGGTAAATGACATAGGCATGCATGACTGGACATATGAGGAGGTACGCCATCACTGCAGTGATTTAATTAGACAAGTCTGGTGGTGTGCGTCTGATATCCAAAGACAGCAGCTTGCCACAGGTGGTGGGGTGGCCATTCACCCCCCCTAACCAGAGCGGAGGAATTGCTCCTAAGCGTATTGGCTCCTGGACAACAGCTACATCAACCTCTGACATGTGTTGTAATGGAGACCGGAGCCACCCATCACATCCACCTGAAGCAAGCAGGTAACATGCCTTAACTGTAGACTATAGTTAACTGTATTGTTAGATTATGTGTACGTGAGATGTGTACTGTGTGTTTAGCAGTTCCGCTGCCCAGTGTTGTGCAATATGGATAGTTTGAATAATATCCCTACACCTGTGTCTGTTGACTGTTGTTGCACTGCAGTTTAGCATACCCACTGTAGCAATGCCACAGTTGTGGCCACTGATGAACCCTCTCATATTCTCGTAGGTCCGTCTGGTGTGACAGCAGGGCAGCCGATCCATGCTGGTGAGTGTGTTATACCTGTAATGTTGGTAATGAAATATGCATGTCATAGGTGAGGTGTATGTCATGTACACGTAGCACACCTACGCATAATGCATGCCGTGCATATTTGCTGTCAGACGTTGCACAGCTCAGTAATGTCAGTAGCTGCCTCAATGACATGCGATACACAGAGCATGACACACAGTTGTGGCAACCCCGTACTGCACATTGGATAGGCATAGTTGCAACACCTGTACACAACATAACACATTTATCACATGCAGTACACAAAGTCATGCTACATGTGGTGTAACCACACACCCGCTGTAAGGTCACACTTCAGTATCCCACATGTCATCCACACACACATGATGTACCTCAGGGGTAGAGGCCTATCATGGGGCTGTGCAACACTTTTCAACACATAACACAGTCATGTTAGGCAATGCTTCCTACTGGGCACCTCATACACCCATGTACAAAGTGACTGTGTAATAGTGAACGAATCCACGGTACTGCAGTTCAAGTACAGCATACTAGGCAGTGTTCTGTCACACAGTAGTAGCCATGAGTGACCACAAGATGCATGATAATGATGATGGCACATGGTACTACACCCCATCTGGTTACAGGGACCACAGTACTACACACAGCAGTCTTTGCTGTGCACCTTATTGTTCTGTGTGTGCAAACATATGCACCTATACACACCATGCATAACATGTTGTGTGTGTGCTTACATATGCTAGTATACACATTTTGCACATCAGTCACCATCTGTACAAAGAGTCACATATATGTCCTGTAATGCTATTGTGTGTATATAGGTCACATGACACACATTGTGTATGTGTGGTGTTTAATGTTGCAGTTGTGTGGCATGCCATGTCATGGCTGGCACTGACATATCTGCAATATGTCCCACACCCACCATAACCACTGTACAATGTCCATGTCGTGCATTGGGATTCCTTCACGTCTACATGCACCACTCATCCCATGCCTGCACATTGCAATCATTTGCTACACCTGTGCCTACTATTATGTGCTATGGACACAGACACTGTCATCAGACATGGCAGTCTATGTGTCACACAGATTACACATGCAGCCATGGTATGTATACCATTGAGTTATGGTGCACATGACATTGCAGAGCAGATAATACTTGCACAGCAATGTTGTGCCCATGTACACATTGTGTTCAAGGGTGTAGCCAATCACTGAACAACTGCACACATGGATCAAAGCCATGTATAATGTCATTAGATAGGGCTGTCTACACTGCGCGGTGTTGAGCAACACATGGTCTGCATGCTGACACGTGTGTGGTGAATGTTTGCCTTGTGATACTGTCACCCACCATCACCCACTATTGTGTATGTGTTGGATTGCTGGTGTGTCAGTGTGTATGTTATGTGGTGAGCAGTGTATTTCTGTGCATGTGTACATGAGTTCATGTGTGCATGTGTGCATGTGTTCATGTGAGCATGTGTTCATGTGTGCATGTATGCTAACATCATGTACAGATTGTAAAGTATGTTTCCTGTCTTCCTTCCACAGGTGCTGAGTTAGGGGTGGCTGAATGCAGCAGGGAACCTGATATCACCGCCACTAATAGTGGAGATGATGAGACATGTATTGTGGCACAGGAAGGTCTGACAGGGTCTGTCGTTGGTCCACCAATCGACAGTACACCACGGTCAACTCCATCTATGCGCACACTCATACTGCCAATACATCCCTCGTCACCAATGGCCGTAGCTGATGGACAGCATACAGTTGGCATTGACCAGGAGAGTGTGGTACCTATGGCACGTGCATCCCCTCACGGCAGCCATAGCCAGATTACCGGAATGGTACCACATAGGTGGATGTCCAGGGGTTCTCGGGGGAGCACCACTGGTCGTATTGCCCCTGGCATACGTGCCCCTGGAGGTATTACAACCTTTAGTATATTCCAGGCTGTAATGCAGGCACAGGCACATATGGAACAGTACACCTGAGAGGGACTAAGGGTGCAGAGGAACCATTACACTGCTATCAATGACAGCATCCGTGACCTTGCCGGTGCCATCCGGAATTACACCGAGGTTATTGATAGCCATTGGAAGGAGACATTAGATGCCCTCCACAATGTGTTAGCCATGAGCCAGGACCATGCGGGATGGATGAGAAGCCGACGTGGACGCATGCCAGCAACAACATCAGCTGGCAGTCGTCGCGGACGGACCACGGATCACAGCTGCTCCCGTAGTGGCAGTACCAGCTCCAGCAATGCTGGGGCTGGCCTGTCCATTGACCGTCCTACTATACCACGTGCATGTGGCACTGGCCAGTCCCAGCAGGGACATGGGTCCAGTCATCATACCTCTGCCTCTGATGATAGCACTCAGTCAGGGTTGGTACCTGATACTGTCCGTAGCACCCCTGCTAGGAAGAGGTACTGTGTCCATGGCCAGAGACAGTGATCTGTATGGCCTAGCAGGTACAGTCTGTGGCTGTCCCACAACCACCTGTATATTGCAGCCACATGGTGGAGTTGTGTGCATGCAGACACACACACATTTACCATACAACTAGGGCTCACACATACCCACACATATTGCATCAACATTGGCCCATGCAGTACTGTTGTCCCTCACACACACACACACACACACACACACACACACACACACACACACACACACACATGCCGATTGGATGGGTCAATGTCAGGCTCTAGCAAACCTACAAAATACCCTGTGCATATGAAGACACCTGTGCCACCTCCTGTCATCTGTCACATTGATGCAGGAATAGGCTAACATGATTCTGATGCACAGGGTGACATTATAGCAGTGTAGCAATAGTAGCAAGTTGCCAACAGGAAAGTGTACTGATATCCTTGTAAGTATATCTGAGCAGGCATTATGCATCACAGCTCTGATAGTCATTGTAGCATTGTTTACACCAATGTTAGGTCTGAGTATGTATTGTCCACCCATGTGCCACTTGGCTGAAGTGTACAGTGTTGCCAGTATGTGTTAGTGAGTGGACTGTACGTGTGTGATGTGTGCATTACAAATTAGGGGGTGTACATCTGTGAACATGGTGTGTGCGCACTGTCTGCATGTACGTGCATAATGGACACGTGGGATGTGCAACATACCCTGTTCTACACAATGTAAACATCTCATGGTATCTTTCGATGGCCAGTATGCATTCTACTACAGATATGTACTAACATGGGTACACATGTGTGTATGACATGGGTTGGCAGTATGGTGTGGGTGATACCATTGATATCTGTCAATGATCTGCAGTCTGGTAGTATACACCACCTCAACAGCATGACTATAACCAATCATTAGATGATGTCTTGACAAATGACTCACAGTTGTAGGGAACTCAGTAACAGTTGGATCCTTACCAGTACTATACTATAACAGTAACCAGTGGTATTGACCACCACACGTTCCTGGGACCACACCTGTGTGGCATATAGCCCTCTTAGGTACATGCAAACACACTAGGGATTTGTCCATCCACATCTGGAAATGCATGCATTGGCCTACACTGCATTCCCCACATGGGACGCATATCCTACACAAGGGTATCATACAGGCAGATACCTGTTGTCCAATACATGCTGTATAGCAGTACACCATCTATGGCATAGACATTCACATTTACTATACATACTATCCCGACAGTACCACATAGGTGGTAGCCCTGAACATGTATGTTGGGTACCAATGTGTACAGACAGACATGTGTTATGTCATCTGTCCCTTGGTATCCACATATCCATAGGTATTGTGGGGTCCCTCGGTGGTTCACATAACACATTAGGGGCCAGCATGCATATCCACAGGGCTAGTGCACACCTATAATGACTGTCCATTATTGCCAGTTGTTGTTGTGTATGAACATGTCTGACATATACCCTGGCAATTACCCTCACTCACAGTACTCTATAGTATGTGTTATGGGTGTGTGTGGCAGGGATGTCCTTGGCCACGGATCACTACATTGGCCAGTCTTGACGCATACATACATATGTGACCTATGATCTGAGAAGCAGCGGCACAATCTGTCGAAGGTTACAAATGTATTCATGTAGTATGCAGGCTTCATACCTATGTACTGATTGAGGTCACATGTACACAAATTTATTTGACACGCAGATACCTGATGTATGCAATGCACATACTGTTTGAAACATATGTCATACCGTAGTAAAAGCAAAACCCACACTGCATTGACCACCTGTGGTACAAACACACACAGCATTTGCAGGACTAAACCCCCAAATTAACTATGTTATGATACTAGAGAGATACGCATTAGAACGGTGCTCTATATGCAATACTGGGTGGTTTCTGTTCTCCTTGAATATTTGTAGGATGCTGACATCATCAGACTTTGCAAAGAGGGAGGTACCTCTTTTAATGTGTTTTCCCAGTCTCCAAAAAGGCTACTCCTCTTAAAGGAAATCACGCACACTTGGCATTTGCAGGACTCAGTCCCCTACCAAACTATGTTATGATGTTAGAGAGATACGCATTAACACAGCGCGCTATATGCATTGCTGGGTTGTTGCTGTTCTCCTTGAATATTTGTAGGATGCTGACATCATCAGACTTTGCAAAGAGGGATGTACCTCTTTTAATGTGTTTTCCTAGTTTTCAAAAAGGCTGCTCCTCTCAAAGGAAATCACACACACACTTAACGTTTGCAGGACATAAACCCCTACCTAACTATGTTATGATACTAGAGCAATACGCATTAACATGGCATGCTATATGCTTTACTGGGTGGTTTCTGTTCTCCTGGTATATTTGTAGGATGATGACATCATCAGACTGGACATGGTAATGTGTGTACACATTTGCATACAATTCTAGGAATGATCCATCTAGGTCGGCAGGTATCAACAGCTTGTACAGGACCCAATGAGTCTCACCTTGTATGATCTGTCTGTGGACACATTGCCATCCCTTCATATGTCAACACATATCTAGGCACAGATTGTTGTTTTGTGGATACGACATGTGTCTGTGATGTTGATGAAGAGCTGTTCAAAGTCTATGTGGGACTTGTGTAGCTCTGTTCCATGATGTATGTCCTAGGTGGCTGCCTTGCAGACTGTGTAGCATGCTTGGGAACCATGATCTGCACATGAACATACCACAGTTGGTAGGGTTGTGTGTTTGTCGGTTTTCAGTAGCTCTGTATATGACTTCTGCCATGATGCATTCCATGGCCTTGCAGATCAGACTTTATAGGCTTACTGGACTATAATTCCCATGGTGTGTTGTGCGCACACACATGTGGGGAGTGCCATATGTTGCTGTAACACATTCGATGGTTCCAGGTCCTGTGTAGTGGGTAAGGCTCTACAGACTGTTCAGGTGCAGGGTCTGTTTGTTCTGTAGTGCATGCATGACACATACTGGGAAACAATGTAATCCAATTGCTGCCATGCTTTTGGCTTTGGGGAGAGATGTTCAGCCATTCTACACATGATATCTCCTGGCATGATGTCAGGGACTATCGTCACTGGGGGGAAGGTATGCATACATGGGCCTGTCTGACAGGATGTCGGCAATGTCAGTATGGTACAGTTGTCCCTGACTCAGCACATATATGCGTGTACATTACTATTTATTACATAGCTGAAGGACATGTCATGTTTCTCAGTCTGGACTCCTTCTCAGCTACGCTTTACAAAACACCGACAAACCTGAGCACTAATCCCAGTTATACTCTTTTACACACTTAACACTGTACCGATCTTTGTGATCAGGCTACAGAGTATGTCATCATAATACACTGGCATGACCAGGGGT
The DNA here is from genome assembly GCF_019279795.1 of Protopterus annectens. Taxonomy (NCBI): domain Eukaryota; kingdom Metazoa; phylum Chordata; order Ceratodontiformes; family Protopteridae; genus Protopterus; species Protopterus annectens. The sequence goes on from NC_056744.1 coordinate 272,629,559, forward strand.
TGGTTTCATGTGTACTCTCCAGTCCAGCTAGTGAATATTGTGGTTATGACACAATGTCACATCTGCCTCATGTACACAGACAACCCTCTCCTCCTCACATCACACATATATGTGGGAGATGTAAAAATATTGACATATGGGATGCTGAGCTCTCTCGACCCATGACTGGCATAGTCTATCAGGTGGTGAGGGTGACCACACACACCACATATCAGTCACAAATACACCAATAGTGACAGCAAACAAACCACAGTATCACACATACACATATTTGGAGGCTCTTACATACACTCTGCCTAGGCAGCAGAGACATCCAAAGCAGACACACATACAACTGCTACCCCACTACAATGCCCACATGTCACACAGTTCGCAATGTCAGTGTGCCACACAGTCACTGCCCTTTGGGCTAAACAACACACCTGATGCACTTGTTATAGGTGACACTTAATGTCAAACACACTATTGTCCCACTCACCAGGCCAGACAGGGGAATAGTCACTTTGAGCTGTATGTCAGGTGCCAGGATCCGCCCCATAACACATGCACGCAGGTCACTCCAAAGCAAGTCCAGGACTGGCTCAATCATTTTCCATGCCGGTGCGTACAACCTCAGACATTCCTCCCTGGACCACATGACATGGAACACAGATGACCTCTGTGATCATGTAGCCCAGCCCAGCATTTCCCTGACCTTGTCTAGCATCTTACACTCACCAAGTATGATGTCACAGTATACCAACAAACTGATCACATTTAACAGTTGGCTAACATATTGGTGTTATTCAAAGGGGATACAGTGTCTGTAACCCTGAGGTGACATGCTCAACATGCCACATAGCTTCCCCATGGACAGCTTGCACCTGTCACCCTTGGACATTTGAATACTGGCTAGGGGACTTGCTGTCACCATACTGCCCTATTTAAGCAGGGCTCAAAGGACAGAACCATCTCCATACACATTACAGAGTACATGACACTGAGGGTAATGCTGCTCAACACCAGATGTCTTACCATCAAATTGCGCCCACTCAGGAATCTCCTCAGTATGGAGGATAGCAATATCTGTGCACTAACTGACACATGGTTGAGGCTCCCACATGTATACCAGCACTACCAGGTTGTATTTCGTACCATGCTTTCTGACCACATAACTAGGAATGGCCAACACAAATAGGGGGAGTATCCATATACATCACAGATACACATACCTTCGGGTTGGTAGCACTGCACAATGCATCACGGACCATACATATGCACCTAACTTTGTGCAAATCTGCCTTTTGGTTTGTGCCTGCTACAGACCACACTCCCCAACACAGCAACCTCACTCAGCTTTACTGGGAACACTGGACCATATGAAGGTCTCCCCAAACGCCATTATATTGGGTGACGTCAAATGCCCACACATTGACTGTGGATAGTAAACAGGTGAGTGCTGCTTTCCCCACAGTGGACAACACAGCATCAATGGGACCAGATGATGTCCCAGCTTGTGTTGTACACAGCCTTCATGACAGACCTAACATGCACATTACGTCACTGTTCGATATAAGAGTTACTGCAGGATATCTACCCATGGAATGGCGTACTGCAATAGTGGTCCCGCTCCACTGAATACTGCCACAACAGAAAACAGACAATATCGGCCTAAAAGGCTAACTAGCCTGTTCTACAAAGCTATGGAGTGTATTGTAATGGGACTCATGCACCTAGACATGGGAAACCTACAGACACTGGGTCCTACACATTAGAGCATTGTTGTGGGCAGATCTTGCCTGTTGGACCTGTTCATATTCTTTCAACAGTTACCAGGTCCATCAGTGTTGGGACGGTTGTCCACACAGCCTGCCTGGACCTTGCACAACTCTTCAACACAATACCCCCCTCAGCCATTATGCATAGGCTCACCAGCATCAATATTGACACATATCTGACACGATGGATTGCTACCTGGAGCAGGGATAGCATCCACATGCTCAGTGTTTCAGGTGCCATGTCTGACTATACACCAGTTACACCTGGCATCCCACAAGGCTCAGTCCTGGGACTTCTCTTGTTCAGTATATATGTGTGGGATGTACAGGCTATCACAGGAGGGATATGGCTGCCCATGTTCGCAAATGACTGCAAACTTGGTGCCATAATCGGCTCTCCTGCTGGCACATGCATACTCATATAGGGTCTCACAGAGATAGGTTGACTGGTGCCTGAGCCATGGCCCACGGCTACATGCCATTAGTTGCATAGTCATCCCCTTTAAGGATGACAAGATGCCCACACATTATCACATAGGTTGTAATCCATTACATACAGTAGTAGTTGTTCGGGTTTGGGGACATGACCTGTTCGTACTCTCGCCTTTGACAATCCTATTGCCATAGTGGTTAGACAGTACGTCTACATAGCCACCATATCCCACATGGTTTCACATGTTGATCATGTGTGGTTATTGTGCCCCTATACTCTTCACGACCATGCTTGGTTACTATGCCACCTTTGGGATGTACCTTACCTGACACCTGCAGCAACTGTAATGGCCACAAATGTTACTCTTCGAGCAGATGTAGGGACTCACACAGATGCCCTGCACAGTTCCGATAAAGTAACTCCAGCTATACTGAGACACTTACCACCTACACGGATGTGTTGTGTGCCTGTAGTTGAAGGCAATATCTGACCGAGACTTACTGGACATGCTCCACCTCAGGATATCTGACTCCCTTGCTGCTACACACTCCTTGGACATATACCTCAGCACTGATGTTAAATGGACATGCTGGGGGGACAGATTATTATCAGAAAGCCTCCACTCACTCCGGAGTCTAGTCTCGGTTTTGCATAGGCAAAGCCACCCACTGAACACCTGCAGGTGACATCTTGACAAGTGGATGGGTGATCGCATGTTTACCCATGGGATATCTTCTGGGCCCCTGCAAGACAGAGGCACAATACACTGAATGTAAATGGGCTATCTTGTGTGACCTACTATTCACAGGCACAGTGCTCTGATGTGGCTGGGTTGCAGTAGCCAAACACACTCTGGCTATGCTTGTACATGCCATAGGGCAGATAGCCTAGTATCAACCTCTGAACCTATGATAATTTTCATGATGCACAATGTTTATTGCTGATACTGTTTGCAGGTTTTTATCATCTTTGCTTTCACACTTTATATGAACCGCTTAGGTATCTGCAGAACATATTTGCTTATGGCAGCGTTCCACTATATTATATACATGTCTGTTGTCATATAAGTGTGTGCACAGGGCAGATTTCTGTGTAGTGAGAGGTTCCTGGGTTAACACATGCAACTGCCTACCATGTGTGGCCCAGTGCTTTACTCCAACATGGCCTAAGTGTGTGAGCATGCCCAGTTCAGACTGTCAGTGTTCTGTTGCCTGACATTTGTCTCATGTATTCAAATGTGTGAGCATGCTCAGTGTGACCTTTCAGTATGTTGCTGTCTGAGGTCCACTACATTTGTTGATGTATGTCTACATGTCCATTATTAACATTTGTACTGTGTGTGTTGAAAGTCAGGTTCTATTCTTACTGCAGGACTCATCTTTGTGTTATAACTCGACAGGGATTATGCTGTACCTGCAGGGTTTCCATGAAATATTTTGCATAGACTTATCAACATTTCTTCATAGAGACTAACCACTGCACTGCTGTCATGGTTTAGTGGTTCCGTACTAGGACTATAGTGCACAGTGTCCTGGGTTCATGACCCATTGCTGCTTATATTTTCATACTGAGCAGACCAGACTGCTTAGGGGCCAGTAGAGCAAATATGAGCATGTTGGCTTTTGTTCAGCTATGCCCTATCTAGACCCAGCTTGTCCAACATTGCTCAATATTAACCATCATTGCTGGACATTGGCCAATATTACTCTACATTGACCACATTTGTAGTAGTTGGTGTGTGCGAGTTTGTTTACATTGACTTCATGATGGTAAATGCTGTTTAGCACTGCTTAATATTGCTTAACACATGGCAATCATGTCTCAGGTGTTGATGCAGGGCTGCCTGTGTTGGATGCACATACTAGACTCCCTATACATGTTTGAAAGCAGGTAGTGTCAACGTAGGCATCCCTTTTACTATATGTGTGGGTCAGAGAGAGGTATTATTTCCAGAGTTCCTACTGAGCTAGTGTGTGGGCTATGTGTTGCCTCTTTGTCAAGGCCAAAGCATACTGGGGATGCCTCCTTCTGCCTACTGGAGCAGGCTCAGGTTGTTCCTCCTCCGAGTCACGCTCTGCCTGTGATGGCCTTGGCAATGGTAGGGGGCTGTTTGGCCCAGGCCTATGCTGGTCCTGCTGCAGCTGTTTTCACAGGATCATATTATGTAGCATAGCACATATCATGACAATTTGGGTACATGTAGTTGGTGAGTACTGCAAGGCTCCACCAGATGTGTCCAGGCACCGGAACCGTGACTTGAGCAGCCCAAACACATGCTCGATTACATTTCATGTTTGTGCGTGTGCCTCATTATGCCATTCCTGTTCAGGTGTGTGTGCGTTTCTGATGGGTGTCATCAGCCATGGCTCCAGTGCATAGCCAGCATCCCCCACTAGGTGACCATGTGGGATGTCCCCATTGACAAATGTCTGGTACAGCTGCATCAGATGCCAGATATGGGAATCATGGTAGTTTCCAGGGCAGCCAGCACACACATTCAGTATTATGACCTCGGCATCGCACATGAACTGGCAGTTGATGGAGGGGAAGCCCTTGTGGTTGAAGTAGACCCTACCCTGCTCACTGGCTGGTGCTTTGATGCATATGTGTGTGCAGTCTATTGCACCCACTACCTCAGGGTATTCCACTATTTGCTGGAAGAGATGCATATTGCTGGCCAATACCTCACAGGAATTGGGGAAATATACATGATCACTGGCATGTGCTGACATGGCATCCAGGAACTGGTGCAGTACCCTGGATGTGGATGCCTGTGATATCCCCATCATATCACCAGTTGGTCTCTGGAAGGTACCTGTTGCTAATATTCTTAGGCCAACACATTCCTTAGTTTCCACTGGGATGGGTTCCCCTCTCTTGGTTCTGTCTGTGAGGCATGGCCTGCACAGTTCAACAATTTGCTGCAAGAGGTCTCTGTCCACTCTATAGGGCTCCACTATCTCCAGCTCATGTAGCCCCTGGTAGCTAACCCTGGGCCTGTACACTCTTCTCCGTTTCCTCACTGTGGGTTGTCCAGCAGCATTTGCATTATCACCACCCTCAGCATGTTGCATATGTCGCCTTATAACAGCAATGGCAGCCCCTAACATTTTTTTTGTCTCAGTGAAGGCTTTTCCATTTTCATTTCTATTAGATTACTGCAGTGTTGCATTGTCTCTTGAGAGAAACATAATGGACTGTTGTTTGCAGAGTTTTAAGTGCTCGGCTGGGCTAGTGTTCTGCCTGGGTTATTGCCTGATTCTGATTGTTTTCACCAGCTAGCTCTGCTAGTACTCCCTGGTAACTTCCACTATTTGATGTGCTTCCTTTTTCCTTACTGTTTCCTCGGAGGGGAGCCCCACGCACACAAGCGCAAACATGTACACAGCAGCTAACACTTGCACACACATGCTTACATGGACTAAAGCTTGCTTATTCTTCTTAAAATGCGTGCACACCAGCGCAAATGCACTTATAACTGTTTACACAGCCTTATATATGCTTACTCAAGCCTACACACGCACACACGCACACACACACTTACATGCACGCACACTGTCTTACTCGGGTTTACTGGCACTCACACATGTGAATGCACGCTCAGCAAGAAACTTTGGTGTTATCCACAGCATACACCTTTGATTTCTTGACTTTACCTGGCCTACCTGTTGACACACCTCTTTCACTATTATGTAAATGTAAGCTGACACATGTCACTCTGCTCCAATGAGCTTCACTCCTTTCATACATACCCCCCTCGTGATGACACCTATCTTCTACTCTGTTACTCCCCTTATCCTACTCCTACACTCCACTGACTGTGCTCATTTGCTATGTAAACTTGCGATTCACTATCCTAAGTCTCATTTGCATAGGATTGCCTACTAATGCTTAGTTACAACTTATAGACTGAGCTTCCCCACTTAGCAACCTCTACTTGGTGACCATGTTGTCTTCAGCCTGCCATTCCCTAGCATTGTAAATTCATTTTAGCTATAAAATCCACATTTGTGGATCTTAATTATTAATTTTCTGCTTTTTAGGGTGCAGCGCATTTGCGTGGCACTGCTCTATGGTTAAACCCCGGTGATCAGGATAAAAAAAAAA
>NC_056744.1:272640855-272785855 GCF_019279795.1 Protopterus annectens
TTGTAACAGTAGACATATGTATCGGTGTATAAGTTAGATGAACATGTCAAAGGTGGGCTTACTGTGCAAATATGGTTTGCATTGTGGGATATTGTGCCAAAAACTGTGTAATGTACAGTATTTTAGGCAGATCTGTATTCCATTCTACATAGCATTTCTGTTATGTTATGCAAACAGTAGTTATGTCTACTGGCAATTACAATACTCAGTAACAGGATACATATCACTTGTATTCATCTGACAGTTTAGCAGCATGATAGCAAAGATAATTGGAAGAGCTAGGTAACTATCCATGCACATAACACATGTAATATCAACCTCTCTAATATCGTTTGCAAGCATTAACAGCTGTGCATGTGTGCATTTTATGCAAATGTGTAGTGACCCTTGTTGCAGGGCTGGACCTCTCTAGTATCATTTGCAAGCAATAACAGCTGTGCATGTGTACATGTTATGCAAATGTGTAGTGACCCTTATTACAGGGCTGGGGCAAATGGCTATGTGCACACCTACATAGAGTGGATATTGAGAGTAGAGACACCCTGGTTAAACTACCAGGTTTGTATAGCCTAAGCTGTCACTGCCAACCTAACAGCTGCTTGCACATACTGTATGTAAGGTAGTGTACAGTACTGGTAGTGAAACAGGTTGCATATCATCTTTAACTCCAGTGTAACATCTGCAGTAGGAGTGTAAGATGTAGGAGACAGCTGCCCATGTGTAATAGTCGCTTCATAGGTGATGGCTTACACTATCGGATTATATCCTGATCATGTTGATAGTGGCATCAGAGTCTATTGATACATGACTCTGTTTGGGGAGTGGGTGTCTGTGCCCAACAGAGCTCATGGTCCTGGTGGATATGTGAGTATATACCCAGAGAAGGAAACAGACCTTTTTAATACTTGCATCATCTGTAATCAACTATCAGGATGTGATGTGCTCCTCAGAGGAGGATTGCTGCTAAAGGTAGCTACAATGTTTCCGTAATAGCCAGTGTTGTCACGTACATAACACAAATATGTACTTGTAGTACTGTATGCTTATACAGGCATGTCCACTAGCCAGCTACTGGCGTTTACTAATGTCAGCTTTGTGTATGTGGTCATCCTGGGAGAATGTAATCTCTATGCCATGTACACAGCTAAACCCACCTAACACCACACCCCACACATTGTCTGGGAGGCAGTTACAGGGGTAAGCTGGAAGGCAGTCCAGTCTACAGTCATGACTGGAGTGGACAGTCATGAGGTGTAGGTTAACACATGCATCTCATCATCACAACCGACACATACCCTTACCAGAACACAGTAAGGACACCTACACACACTACCAGAAATCACACACATTCACAGATGCTTCTAAGTATCTGGCCAAACAAGTGACCTCCCAAGCTGGAATAGACAGACAACGAAATTCACAAACTGTATGACATAGTTTACATAATTGTGTCACACCTCAGAACACGTGGCTGGAAACATGCTCTCATTTGTGAATACAAACTCTAGCACTATGTTGCACACCAACCTTTACGAGGATGTACATACTGTCAGCTGCCTGTCTGCCATGATTAGCCAAATACCCATACACTCAGACCACCTTTTGAACTATACACATGGCTCTAGCATATTCCATGTTGTTGTGCAGGACCTGTGATGCAGTAGCCTGGACTACATGGAAACACATGTAGGAACTGTCAGGTCTTGTAGCCCATGCAGGTATGTCCCAAGGCCTGGGTAGCATTCTGCAATTGACCAGAATGATACTGCAGTACAGGGATAAAAGGATTGTATTCCACAATTATCTAATGTAGTGGTGCAAGTGAAAGGGTATCCAGTATCTGTCTCCCTAGGATAACATTGTTGACAGAAAATGATGCTTTGCCAGACAGGGCCTGCATCTGTCACCCCTGGGAATCTGGATACTGCTTTGGGCTCATGCTTCCCCTATAGTGCCTTCATCATGCACAGTTCAAGGGAAGGTCCACTGCTGTTACAGGGACAGCCAAGCAATAAACTGCGGGTCTCGCTACTCAATGATACATGTCAGAAACACTATATGGACTCACATATGTCAATCCTTAACATGGAGAACATATCTGTGCAGTGGCTGAGACATGTTTCAACACTCCGGAGAGCACTCCTGCATGACCATGTTATATCACATACCTCACCTGTTGCCCATTATCCTTTATTGGAACACAAGATCTGCAGGTGTGTCCATATTCCTCAAGGATATGTACACCCCCACGCTAGTTGCACTTGCATAACATCAGATGCATTATGCTGAGCAACTACCTTTGTGCCAAAGTGGAATTCAAATTGCACCTTGTGACAGATCACCCTTCATGCTGTCTATTTTCCAACTGTCATAATGTGCTGTAATGCGGAAGATTAGGTTTGAGACAGAAAACCATAATAATGACTACTCTCAACTATTCCATTATGAACTGGGAAGACTCCTCATGTACCAACACCTGCGTTCAGTGCATGTTGGAGTCCATCAACACAAATGACCTGGATCACAATAGTCACACAAAAAGGGCTAACAGTATGCTACACATAGTCAGACTCCAAAGCCAATGTTATGCTTCCTAAGAGCAAAGTGGTGACAGTCATGGCACCCATGGAGATGGACAGCACATGTGCAAATGCTGAATCCTATACAAATGAACCTTAAGCAGTCACATACGTGCAGTGATTGTGCCATTGAAACAGAACCAAGATTCAACCAAATACAAACAAGAAGGAAAACTGGTGGTACCATACTTTAAACTGTACCACAGAAGGTAGTAACTGTTGCAAGAGTGAACACACATGAGTGTAGGTGATCCCTGGTCAGCCTCATTAAGATGCAGATACACCATATAAAACCACACAAAGCTACTGTGAAACTAATCAGCCACATATTATGAGGCCAACCACAGAGCATTCTATAGCTGTGTCATTAATCATAATGGCAATGACAAGACCTGCCGTGCTGCACAGCACTATGGCATGGGAAGTACTGCACCTACAGAAATAGCACCTGTTCTTCCAGATAGGGTCTTGGAGAACTTAAACCCCCCCCCCCCCAACAGGTACACATAGTTATATATCCATGTACACTGCAGAGCCCCTTTAATAACAACTATGCAGGTAGAAACTACACTTTCTAAAGCCACACATACAGCTTTCAGGGTCTATATTATAACATCAAAATTCGTAAACATCGAATGTTATAATATCTAACCCTAAACACCGAAATCAAAAACATGGAAAAGTCAGAATAGCCAATTTTTTCCCAGGGAAAAAATTTGCTATTCCGAGAAACATACACACAACACAAACACACACAAAAAAAAGCTATCCACACACACATACGCTTAAAATCCTACACCTGAACCTAAACTAAACTTTACATACACTACTAGCTATCCACTTACCTTAACCCAACCCTAACCCTGAGATCCGTCACTATTGCACACTCACCTCACCCGCGCCCTAACCCTGACTCACCTAACCCACCCCTAACCCTAACATACACACAACTGCACACTTACCTAACCCGCGCCCTAACCCTAACTCACCTAACCTGCCCCCTAACCCTAACCTATACACAGTCGCACACTTACCTGAACCCGACCCATAACGTTCCAACATATCGAATGCTGAAAACAGCAAAGCCACAACAAGGCCCACCGAATTCTTTCTCTGGGGAAGAATTCAGTGTCCTGCACCTTGTCTGTTTTCAGAGTTCGACATTACAAGTTCGATATTATAACATTCGATCTTTGTAAAATTCAATGCTATAATATAGACTCTAGCTTTCATGGGACCTGTCAACATCCCAGGGTGCATTCTACACAAATGTAAGAACAATCAGCTCTCCACATACACATCATGTTCAATCATAGCTCCATGGCAGGCTGTGTGCACACTGAATGGTGCACAGCAACAGTTATCACACCCCACAAAAGGGGAGACACCATTGATAATGGGAAACAGTGCACTACTACCCTGCTGAGTCTGGTCTGTAAGGCCATGAACCGTGATCAACTTATTTGATGTACTCAGTACAGATGTAGATGACAGAAAGGTTGATTCACAAAGCATATCATGACCTTGCCAGGTCTTAGGACACCATCACCTACACTGTGTTCCAGCTACACTCAGTACACTAGGTGTATATTCCTATGTCACAGGAGTGGTTGGCAACTGGTCTGCTGGCAGAAACAATACTACAGAAGGTGTCTGACTAATAAATGCATATCAAACCAATGCTAGCCACAGTAATACAGGGTTCATTTCTGGTACCCCTCCTCTTTGTTATCTATACCACACAGACTAACACAGAAGGCATCAGCCTATTGATGTTTGCAAATGACTATGAACTAGGAGCAATAGTTGACTCAATGCGTGCTGTGTTCAACATACAGAAGGGCCTTTGTTTGTCAGGTGTGTGGTGTGTGACGTATGGCCACAATCTGACAGCTAAGTATTGCAATGTCATTCCCTATGTTCAAAACCCTGTACCCATGAACTACCACCTAGGCAGCGGTCAACTTAATGGCAACTGTGTGTGTATGGGATGCAGCTGGACAGTAGTCTTTTCTTTGATAGTTACTTCACCACACCAGTCAGGTAGTCATATGCGGCACCCCTAATCATGACAGGGTGCCATCCATGAATATAGAGATAATTGTTCAGCCATACTTAACACTCACTTAACACATAATAGATCACATATTTCCTTTAAGGGTTATTGACCATGTGTCAATGCCCTACACTGCCCTTCCCAATCCCTAGCTCCACTATGTAGCATGCATTCTACCCTGAATAAAGCCATGTCCGACCCAGAGATGTTGGACATGCTACACTTAACACATCCTGATCCCAAATAAACACATACTTCATGGACATACCCCTTTCTAGTACAAGGATCACAATATGCCAGACAGATCTCTGTCTCATTCAATTTACATACTCTTGCCATACTATGCATCCCTGTCCAGCAAAGCTGCACATTGCCCCTCTCTGTGACATGATGTGATGACCGCATGGCAAATATATCAGTAACCCTGTGGATCAGTTGTGTGGCTCTGCTTGAACTGGCCACTGAAACTTACCTGTCTGTTGCCTACAGCTAGGTAACCTGTCTGCCTAGGCTCATAAATGGCATAGGGCATATAGCCTACTAGTTCACTATGACCATACATGTTATAGTTGATATCCAACCCTGCATATACCATCATGCTAGCTATTGTCTCATGGTTTTCACATGTGCAACACAGGCAATACATGACAGGATGCTACACAGCTGTACAGTGCCATGTAGATGTATATGGCAAAACACATACATGTAAAACATTCTGTGAGCAAGTCTGCAGGGTCACAGGTCACATCCCTAAAGGATGTGTATGACTATATATCTGACATATACACAGCATTAAGGTCTATTGTATTAATGTGAACACATCCAGGCATGTGTTGATAGGTAAAGACACCAGTACAGGCAAACAGACATGCCCATGTCAAGACAACATCCACATGGTGTATAAGCAATGTCATCACATGACACACACACACACACACATATATGGTGATAACATCACATCACCAGTAAGTGTCAAATGTGTGTGACTTAAACATGTCAGTGGTGTTAGTGTCATGTAGATTTGCAAAGACTTATTTGTAATCTTAATAAATGTGATACACATGTATGTTCAGCTGTACTTCTCTGTGAGTTACTGTGACCTGTCTCCATCATTAAGTCTTCCAGGTATGCCGCATATCAGGCTGCCAGCATAAATCCGCTTGGAGGATGAGGTCCTCATCCTATACCTCCTCAACAACCTTCAACACTCTTCAGCCATGTGCCACAGGATGCACAGCAGTGGGATGCCCTGTGGGAGGAACTCCAGAGGAGGGTAAATGATGTTGGTGGTCACAATCGCTCCTATCAGCATGTGCGTTGACACTGCACTGACCTCATAAGATGGGCGAAACAGCATGCTAATGCAATCACCAGGGAACAAGGTGCAACAGGTGGGAGGCCACTCACCCAGCCCCCACTCACACGTACCGAGGAGCTACTTGCAACCCTGGGGACACCTGTAGACCTCCATCCACAAGCTTTAGCTGGTATTGTGGAGGTGGGTGTCTCTCAACCACCGAGCCTGGAGTTGCCTGGTAAGTCAATACTGCACATATAACACAACTATATTTCACATAGTTACATGTGTTACTGTACAATATGTAATGTAACATCATATGCAAGGCATGTATGCACACATGCCACAAACTATAGTCTACTACTCTATGTATGCACAGATGTGCATACTCCATAGTATAGTCTATTGTACTGGCTTATGTGCTAACATGGACATTGTACCCTGTAGCTATCACACAGGTGCGGATAATGATCATACTGCTGTGTCACTCCTGTTTAGGTACCTCTGTATTTTACAGCAACAGCAGCCTGTGTCAGGTGAGATTGTTATTATTTACCAAGCTTGATAATGCACAGATCATATTAATTGCATGCTATCTGCCATAACACATGTACACATAATGTATGGTGGTCCTGTTAATAGACACTGGTCAGACCTGCAATGCATCACAGCGGTTACCCATGTGAAACAACTGAAGACTATATGAAACACCTACACTAAACCTTCCAAACTGTCATGTCCAGATGTGTGGACAACTGTGAATACAATCGTGGAGGTGTGTTTCGCTGTAGGGACAGGTACTACATATCAGCACTACACATGTTGGGAATACAAACAGTACTGTACAGAGAGCATATGTGTGCACATATTTTAAATGTGTTGGAGCTGGAGTATGACCAGCCCACAGGATAGATCCTTGTGGATTATACCCTTGCTATGAATGTCACACAATATCAAGTGCTATCTGACATGTCCATGACATGTAGTGGGATAACTGCAACACTGCTCAACTATCCCGCAAAACATGATATCTCACATCCCATACATACCACCCTTTGTCTGCATAACCCTGTCCTCAGTGGGCCATATGACATCTATGGGTGTATGGCATATGGGATAACATTGACATGCGAAATAGATGCCTATCACAACCATTGGACAGAACAACTGTACACATGGACATGGAGGATGGCCAGAGACATGAAGCAACACACACAGTAGAAGTGATGTACATGTGTGTACATCCTGTTGTACATTGGCTGGACACAATACAACTATGGCCTTTGTGTAATGGTGATATTGCAGATGTCAAATACTAAGCATCATACAGGTCTGTGCACAGCTTGTGTAGGCAGAACATGAAACCACCACATAACATGTCTTGAACATCTTGATTGTGTCACAACATGAAAGCATTCACCTATACAGTATCCAAATACATACACGTGTTGGACAACATACACATACAACCACATAAGGCCACAGATACAGTACATTCGCCTTGCTGGTGTCAGACATCACTGTCATGCCTGCTCCTCATGTGTCTAAGGTACACAGATGGCATGTGGGACATAGAGTACTGCTAAGTTAGCCATGTGTGGGCATAGTTGCCAAGCATCAGTAATATGGTTGCAGATATGCAGGGGTGTCATCCGTATACCCTCTGTGACCTTTGTCACACATTCCATATTAGGGTTTAATGTGTATACACCTCAGTAATGTGGGTCACATTCCACATGAAATATGTATTGTATGTGAACACAGTCATGGCTATGAACTGTGTCAGTAACTCACACTGTATAGCAATAGTGAAGTCACATATTGCTCTGCAATGGCTATGCACATCAGCTCAATGTAAAGTATGTCACTGCATATTTGTAGGGCAGACAGACAACATTGTGGCAGCTGAAGGCCCATGTTAGTATAACACGTCCCTGCATTGCGACACCATTGCTGTACTGTAGATTGGAAAGGACACCATTGTGTTACACATATATGCATGTCATTCAACATGTCAGCAGAAGACATGTCATACTACATGTGATTGACAAGATCATACGCCACACATCAGGCTGTACTGTAAACATGTGCTGGTCTGTGGCATCATTGCAAAGTAGGGACAGACATGTTAAACATGTGTGTACAGCCGCATGCACAATATCTGTAGACTCAGCTCAGGGGTAGGTGGAACAATGTTGAACAGACATGCACTGGGGCATAAGCTACTAACACAAATGGTGCAATACAGGTATGTATGCTAACCACCACTATAATTGTGTAAGGTGCATGTTGTCTGCTATAACACATGCATGCTGTTGTGTGCAACTCAGAGATGTATGATAACTACCACTATAATTGTCTAAGCTGAATGCCATCTGCCATATCACCTGCATGTTGCATGCTGTTGGGTGCCATAGCATGTGTCTGTGTGTCTGAGTGTATGTGTGTCTGTGTAGTATAACATGCAATGTACAGTCCTTGTCTTCCCCTCACAGGTGTTGATGTAGGTGCGTTGCCCTCCTGCAGTCCACCTGATGTTAGTGTCCCCTCAGACTCTAGCAGTGATGATGAAAGTATGATTGAGGCACAGGCAGGGTTATCAGGAGCTGAATCTGTACCATTGGTTGCCATTCCACCTGTATCCCCCTCATCCTCGCACACAGTTACCCTGCCTAAACATACCCCGTCACCACTGGCCATAGAGGAAGGACAGTTGGTGGGTGGTAGCATAAAACAGGGAAGTGTGGAGACTATGGAAAGTGTGCCTGCACACTATGATCCCAGTCAACTGACTGGTGATGTCCCACACAGGCATGTGCCCAGTGCTGCTCGTAGGAGGACCACTGGCCAACTTGCCCCTGTGAGACAAAGCACATCAGCTGGAGCCACCAGACGCATATTTTGGGCTGTAATGGAGGCACAGGCATATGCTGAATGGCACAACAGAGAAGGTCTGAGGCTTCAGAGGTCTGCTGTCCATTCATTAACTGACAACATCCAGACAATTGCAAATGCTCACCATCATCTTGCAGATGTTTTGGATAGATGATTGGTTAACAAGGTGGGAGTCCTTGACCATGGCATGTCAATCCTCGAACATGGAATGTCTGTGCTGGAACATCTGGTGGGAGTGAGGCATCGGGCACGTGGATGTAGGTCAGCCACATCACCTGTTGAAGGTCTACATGAACATGCTACTGCACATGCCCTATCCCATAGTGTCGGTAGCAGCAGCAGTGCAGCTGGTGCTGTGCAGTCCACACCAGGACACAGCAGGCCATGTGCACATTGTTCTGGATGATCCCAACAGGGACATAGTTCCAGTGGACATGTGTCATCAGACAGTACCCAATCTGGACCTTTGCCTGGTAGTGCCCATGCAACTCCTGGTAGGCACTGGTCATGTGGCCATGGCCGGACACGGTGAACTGTGAAACCTGCCTTGTACAGTCTGCAGCTGTCGATAACACCATTGTGTAGGCCAGCCACATGCCAAACCTCTGTGCATGTATACACACACACACCAGAAACAAATGTAGGGCACATCAACACACACACGCATAACATCCACACACGCCCAATGATATCACATGCCCTAACATCCACACACATGATGTCATCCAGTGGTGCAGCCTAGGCCTCTGGCAAACATTATCACCCTGTGCATATGATGATGCCTGTGCCGCATTCCTGTCATCCACATTATCGGGGCAGGGACATGCTCATATGTTCTGATGCACAGGGTGAACATACTAGGTAGACAATTGTAGATTAATATTGTTGAGTGGTGTTGACAGGCAGTACACATACCATGTATTACAGTTTTAGAATGCATTTTGTATGTTTGACAGTATGCATCATGTGTAACAACACTAACAGCATGTTGATCTTGATGTTCTGCCTTCCTCTTTCAGGTGTAGTTGCATGTGCCGGAGGATGTCAGTGCTTGCTGTTAGTGCCCCATATGTACATGTTGACTACTCACAGGTCTGTATGACAATACATGAATGCACTTTGTAGCTTCCACATCACAGTTATAATCTCCCATGTTTCAATTATGTTTACTGTTCTATTGATCCAAGAGCATGATAGCTGTGTAGTAAGCTACTGTCTTCAGAACCATCACATCCATAGTGGGTGACATCACAGGTATAGTTACCTGGAGCCGGAAGGAGGTAAAAGAGTGGTATAGCGGATGACAAGGGTAAAGGCCAGTGGAAATAGTGGCTTCTCATTGGGAAGCAGTAATACCCGCTGCCATGACAGAATGCAAATACAGACACACCCACACACTCAGGGATTCACAGACACAGCAACATACAATCTGGCACACACACACACACACACACACACACACACACACACACACACACACACACACACACACACAGTTGCCAGTGTTCGGATGAGAACCCCTGCCTATGTGCAAATCATCATTATAGTACTACACAATTACAAGACGCGTCACAGAGATTACAAATGTACAGGTAGTTGGAATGGCCTAAGATCGAGGACATCGACAGGGATACTACAGTGCAGTGAGTTTATGTGAGGAGGGGGGGTTCATCAGTATGCTATGTAACAACACTCCAGTGTGTACATGTTAACAGACAGTTAGAATGCCCATCTAAGATTGATGATATCAACAGGGATACTAGATTGCATTGAGTGAATGGGGGGAGGGGGCATTAACATTTCACTATGGAAAAATACAGCCTCACTCTAGGGACCCAACAGTCATACACACGGACAGCCACACACACACACACACACACACACACACACACACACACACACACACACACATACACACACACACACACACACACGCACACACACACTCTCACTGTGGCAGCTTACTGTACTTTGAGCATATCACCATATACAGCTGGCAATGTTAAGGCTGTATTGCAACAGCATGATGTACTAAGATAACAGTCACCTTCAAACATCAGACACTGCACACACATGGAATCTAAACAAACATCAATACATGTACACATATGCGGTCTACATCAGTAAGTGGACTAGAAGATCAAGAGGATAAATTCCTCACCTTCCCCACGACATGTGTGAAACATAGCCAAGCATTACACCATAATGGATGTTGAATTCATGTACTGGTAGGACACAACCACCTTCACCGAGTAGCCAAATGTACATATATGACAACAGCACATATCAGCAAGACACATACAGCATTATTCCATGTCATGCTCCTACAAACTGTTACTTGACAGTTCCATGGTGAAGCCAGGGCACTGTAATGGTCAACAGTGAGCACATCATATTTGCCACACGCACCTCATGTTTACTGGAAGAGTGCCAGCAATGTGCTCTGTTAGAGCTAGGCAGTACACCCATTCAAGCATGTGGGAGGTCTATGGCTTGTAAACATCTCACTCCAGCATGTACTGGCTATTGTGGTACTAAGGCTAATGTCCAGACAGCACACAGCATGTATGGCTTGCAATTGTTGACATGGGGTATATGTAGGAGCTGTGGGCACACATGGCTGTACATGTCATGGACATATCACCTGTGACTACTCAGGAACATACAGAGCAGAGCTGGATTTCCCTGAGTCTGTCAATATAGGCCTTGTATAGGTCCTATGATCCTGTTATTTTGATATGTTTGTAGGCATTGCATTAGGTGGACATGACTAATGACATACATGCCACATGGGTTGTTGTATGATATGATAGGTGTCATGGATGACCAGTAGAGAGGAAATATTACCTCTGTTAACATAGATATCAAACGTTATGTACTGTTAGCATGCTATCTTCCATGTGCATGTGTGTAATGAACATAGCCACCTGTATGTAGAAAGGATAACGAAAGCTATGGCAATGTCATTTATGTTGTATGAGTGTGGGATGTACATATCCAGGACAGGTATGGTTAGGTCATATCCAACAATGAGGGTGTTGTTTACTAGTGTACAACAACAGTTGACTGTGTTAATGCTGACAACATCCGATCGACCCTGGTATGTGTACAACTGAGCTGGTTATAAACAGTAGTATTATTGCATTGCATAGCACATTATGCAACTGTGTCTGTACATGGGTACTTTGCTCAGTTGATGTAGACCTAGGTACAGTCCACCAATCAAAGGTTATCTGGTGGTCTACCATACTATGGCATACCATATATAGATGTGTGTTGGTAGTCTGGGGACAAGGTGGTGGATGTATATGAGGATACAACCTAGAATGCAGCGTTTGCCACTGTCACCTGTACCTGACTCATCTGTGATGAGTTATGTCAGAGTAGTGGTCTTTACATGTGAGAAGCCTTTATGAATATGTGGACACCATCACCACCTGGAATGGTCCGTACCAGTGTTATGGCCCACATGTGTGGATCTGAGTTATATGGTGCTAGTGCAATTGTGCAGTACAGAGCCTTCAGCCTGGTGTTTCTCACTGCACAGATGTCAGTATTTCCCATTGTAGGTTCTACATTGAGCAAATTGATTACAAAAGCCTCACATCTAGCACTGGTTAGCATAAGCATCCAATGCAATTGTCTTGTAGGTGTCAAGGTGTTACTTCTGTGTGTAGGACTTTTGCCTTGGAATGCGACTATATGGGTAAATGCAACCTAGGTATTATCCACACTCACTTGAAACATGGACGCGTGTGCTCTGTGTCAAAGGCTTGTTGTTCAGTCATGATAGCCAAGAATGACAGACACTGGAAAACCTCATAATAACAGCAAGACAATGGCTCATTGTTTTGGTCTAGCAGTTGCCACTCGTACCATGACATCACTGTGAGTGGCAGTAATATGCTTGGTAGCAAATGCTGCATGTAAAATGACGGACAGCAGCAGACATTTTGTGTATAACCAATGTGAGATATACTTACTGTAGCAGTCCTGCTAATAATGACAACTACTAACACAGCCTGGGGAGGTGATCTTGACACCTGCACCTCAGTACCATTACACAATGTGACTCACACATTATGCTTGCACATGCCACTGTTCCAAGTATAATGTCACTGTCCACAACCTGCTATCAATGTACGCCTTTCAGGGCAGTGAGGTGTGTGACACATGCTATAGGCAGCATTCACCTGTGTGTCCCAGTTAACCTATTGTCTGTCATGTCCACACATGCATGATTGTGTATACTTAACATATATATGTCAGTACTTCATGTACATGTATGCATGTGTATCACACAGCACAAACACAGATATATAACTTATGGGCCACATGCAGGTATCTGGTAGTAAACCAGTATGATGTGCATATATACTGACAGGTAAGATGTACATAGCTGTATACCTGTGTGTTTACAATAGGAGTCCATTACAACGTGTTCTGTACATGTAAGTGTATGAGCATGTACATTGTGGCCTTCTGTGGTTAGAATCAGAGTGCATCCCAAATAGCCCTGTGCTACTAAATGTATGAGCGTACCCACTGCCACCTTGTGTATTTTGAGTCAGCACATCCAAAGAAGCCCTATGTTACTAAGTGTATGAGCATGCCCAGTATAACCTTGTGTAGTTTTAGTCATAGTGCATCCCAAATGGCCCTGGGCTACTAAGTGTATGAGCATGCCCACTGTCACCTTGTGTAATTGGAGCCAATTCATCCAAACAAGTTCTGTGATTCTATGTGTATGAGTATGACCACTGTAACCCTGTATAGTGATAGTATTTGTCCATTCCACAGATGGGCATACTCCAGTTCAGGTTCTTGTTGTGCTACAACTATACCTCTCAGGCCTACCTATGTCTCACCTGCAGATGATGTGTCTTGTTTGTGCATACAGGTTGTAATGGACACCTACTTTCAACACAGAGGTTTACAGTTATGTACATCATGACTGTCATTATCCCTGTTGTTGTCCTCAGTCTTAGAAGGGCATTCTGACTGTCTTGGATTGTATGATCTCTGTGGTGCATCTTGTAATTGTGTAGTACTGTAATAGTGATCTATAGATAGGCAGGAGTTCTGATCACACCACTGGCAACTGTGTGTGTGTGTGTGTGTGTGTGTGTGTGTGTGTGTGTGTGTGTGTGTGTGTGTGTGTATAGATGTGTGTGTATAGATATATACATATACATATACATACACACACACACACACACACACACACACACACACACACACACACACACAGTGGGGTTGTGTGTTTATGTGTCTGAATCCTGTCAATCCAGGGGGTTCTGCTGCATTCCAAAGAGATGCCACCTTTTGCACTGGCCTTTATCCTTATCAAATGCTAGACCTATTACCCCCCCTCTCTCCCTACTGCAAGTAATCAGCCTGTGATGTCACCCAGCTCAGAAGTGGAATCAGTGTAAGTGTAATTGTATGTGTTCTGTGGCACATACCCCAACTGCATACCACTGCACTAGTTAACTTTACATGGTCAAGACATGTATACACAATACTGGCAATTGTGTGCGTGTTTGTGTGTATGACTACCCTGTAGCCAGGCATTACACATGTGTAATGTCTTTTAACATGCTGCACACCACAAAGTATTACAGAGTTAGGAATGGAAAAGAATACACAGTCAAGAACGACTAAAGCTGGGTATGTTATTTTCTTGTGCCACTGTTGAGCAGTGACACAGAAGTGGTCGCCAGGGTGTAAGTCCATGCCCATCATTACCCCACCCAAACTGCACAATCCCCGGGGTAGATTATATTAGCCATCATTCCCCACCCCAAACTCCACATACACAACAACCATCCCATCTCTGGTGAACTGATTAAGATTTAAATGTTATAGAACAAGAGATGCCTCTGTTTTGCATACATGTCAGTTCCTTTAAAACCCTTCTGTGTCACAAAGAGTGTTCAGACGTATATATATATATATATATATATAGCTGTGTCTGTGTATATGCATACACACACACACACACACACACACACACACATATATATATATATATATATATATATATATATATATATATATATATATTTGTGTGTGTGTGTGTGTATGTGTGTACACATCCCTTAGGTGCATATATATATTTAGTTATAACAGTTGTACAGATCTAGACTTGTCTTTGTTGTTTCACAGAGTACAGTGCATTCAAGGGTACTGTACAAGTGACTGTCCCATTTGATTTCAGTACTGTAGTAAGATGTGCATTATAAAATCCATGAAACATGTATACAACACAGATCACTTAGTGGTAAGTCCAGTGATCTCAGTGTGCATGGTACAGAGTTCAAGACCTGCAAGCCTGGTTGATACTGTCAATTAAGACTGAAAAAGGTGGGTATAAATGTGTTTTCATGACAGTAAGCAGCGGGTACACGCAAGTAACAAACATGTACAACTCACAGTACACTTGAAATGCCCTTTTTTGGCAATCCTGCTGATGTCACTCACCTAGGAATACACCTCTGGGACTGCTGTAACCCAGTAATCTCCATAGCATGTGTTGTAACTGTGTAATATGATAAACTAGTTTGGTAGATGTTCTAATCCCAGACAAGCCAGCTGTGTCTGTGTCTGTCTGCCTGAGAAAGAAACAATGCTTTTTAGAGTATGCACACTCTTTACAATTCACATACTCACCTTTAGCAATCCCGCTGATGTCACCCACCTAGAAATACACCTCTGGGACTGCTGTAACCTAGTAATCTCTGTAGTGCATGCTGTAACTGCTTAATGCTGTAGTATGAAAAACTAGGTAGGTAGGGGTTCTATTCCAAGACGTGGCAGATGTGTGTGCTTGACAGTCCAAGCCTGTGTGGAGGCGGCTATGAGTGTCTAACCACTGGACAGGTTAAGGAGTGGTTTTTGTAGTTTTCCTATATGGTGTCCATATTATATGTCACAATGTTCACCTCACAAGGAGTACAGATGTCAGTCAGCCAAGGGACTGTGTTGGCAAGCCATACCCCTACATCTGGCAAAAGGCCTGGTGAACAAAGTATGCAACCCTACTATTACCCAGAATTCTTTCTGAGCCCATGTGTCATACACAAACACACCTGCCTAGAATATCCCGCTATGTTGCTAGTACCCTGCACATTTATGACAGATAATAGGCATGGGGTGATTGCAGTGGGCTGCAGAGATCATGGCACCCTATCCAGCAGTACGATAGGCCCATAATTGCAGACAATATACCTTCACTATGTTCCCCACGGGATGCCTGCAACATATGTGGTGCCATCAAATGTGATCTACAAAGACCATACAATGCCTGACACACATGCCCTGTATGGACAGATGCCACTGACTCCAGGGAATACCAGTATCATGCTATCAATGCAGGTGCAGGGTCAACCTGCTGTCTATTAGCAGGTCCTGCCACACCAGGCCAGTATTTGCATATCTGATGATAACAGTCTGTGTACACAACGTGTGCCAGCCAAACCAGGTACACTTGCACATGTCACTGTACATTATTGTGGGAAGTGCACATCCCAGGCAATGTCCATGTCAATGATTATCAAACACAGACATGGCATGCATTACAAAGCAATGGTCATACACAATGGTAACCAGGATGACAGGACACTTCATACAATACCCATCTGTGTGGGACATTGCAGACTCTACACCCCTGAACCACACTGCACACCATTGTCAGGTGGTGTGATGCCAAGGATTACCCCTCACCCAACTTTGTATAGCCATCTTGCACAGCCAACCACTACACACCCATGAAGCAATGCACACATGCATGTCAGTACTGGCACCTTGTGTCTGTGTGTAGGGTATGATGCTCCCAACCAGTCACACCCAGTATAACCGCCATTGGCATACCGACTAATGTCAGACACGTTCACATGCCATAGCCCATAGAACCTCAGGATATCCCCTGTGGTGCATGTAGTACCTGTGCATTACTGCAGTGTGGCAAACTAAGTAGTTAGGAAGTGTATTTGTGAGCCTGGCAAAGTGTGGCAATGTGTCTGAGTCCATTAGAGAGTATGGTTGTGTTGACAATGACATCTGTTCATGTTGACAGCCATGTGTACTACACCTAATGTATGTCTACTATATCTCTGTTGATCACCAGCACACATATAAGTTTTTACAGCACACCACCATGTCAGCTATGTGTCACATGGAGTAACTGCATGCACTTGTAATAGTAATGGCTAGTCAATCAGGGGTTTGAACCCTTGTACTGGTAGGCGTGTGACAGACAATGTTTAGTTTTTTGTCTTCAAGCCCTTCTCTGATGTACTTTGCCTCTATCTGTCCCACCCACACTCTCTCTGATGGATGTGGAGTTGTACACCTGCTCAGCAGCGCCTTGTGTTCTGTAAGTGATGGCATGATCAGGTGATGGCCTCTGCACCCATTGCAGTCCTCCTCTAGCTAATTGCATGTGGAACAGCTGTGGTGAAGTTCCCATAGCCAATCACATGGAAACACAGTACAATATCTAGGAACATCATGTTGGTGTTTGCCATGACAGTCACTGTGAGTGGAACCTGGATCTGGTGTTTGGTAAACAGCATCACAGATGATATCTGGACATTCCTCAAAAAATATACACAGTGTATAGCCTAAAGACAGGAGGGTGATGTGCCAGACATGACTACAGCATGTAAGTATAGCTATGCTTCTTTGAGACCACTGCCAGTTTATCAAGTCGTGTGTGGTAATGGCTATTCTGCAAGTTTTAAAACTGACAAGACAGTGCTCTGTTTGTGAGGGAACCCCCATCTGTAGGGCCATCTGTGGACTGGTCAGTGTGTGGAACCATTTGTTTCTTGTGTCACTCACTGAACACACATCTGTGAACTGCAGAAGCATAGTGTGAGGATTGCAGTCAGTACATGGTGATAGTGATGAGAGTTACTGCCATTGCATCCCTGATTGGACATATGTCACATGAAACAGTGGTATGACAGTCACTGTCTGTGGTTCTCACAGTGACATGCAAATAATGGGCCACTGTTCATAGCTGCAGTCACAAGTCTTCTACACTTTGTACAGATGTCATGCAGTATATATGCATGTGTTGTGCTCCCTCTGCAAATGTATGCCATCTGTGATGTTGTGTTGATGGTCATATCTATGCATGCTGTTATAAGTAATCCTGAATGCTGTTGACTATTACTAAGCCATATCTGTGTTAAACTGCAACACTATAGGCTGTATATGATTGGGGGTCCCGGCGGAACCTCCTGTCTCACTTCAGCTGGCCATGGCACGGAGCACCAGCACATCTGGGGCCTAGCCTTGGCCCTTCACTTTTGTTGGCTCTGCACCATCTTCTGGTGGAACCGCCACTGAGGATGGGGCTTGTCCATGAGAGCAGGTCCAGACAGGAACTTGTCCACCATCGTACAGTCCTGGACATGGTGCGTAGTGGGCTCAATGAGGGGTTTCAAGGCCAGATAAACCAGCTCGATGGCAGAGTGTCACATTTAGAGGGTGAGCCTGCCCCTCCTAGACAGCCTCCAGCTCAGCCACCTTCATGGCTGTTTTGGTGCATAGGTGGCTGCCCATGGGTGGGGACCTCTGTTCCACTGTTTCCATCTGAGGGCTCATGGGCTTGTGACTGCCAAACACACCTCCCTGTCCAAGGTGTAGCCCCTCACATGTATCATATACTAACCCCGTATGCTTTCTTGTCTGTCATCCTATCCAACCTATCCTCCACGAGCATACCTACTGTCCTTCCCCCACATCCCACTCTCATCTTACGGAAACAAAAAGCCAATTTGTTCCTAGAACAACATTTGCCCCATACATAGCTGTCCATTTCACACACGTGTCCACTGGACACATATAACCTTTTTAATTTGCATCACAACATACTCCAGTTGTCCTCAGCC
Organism: Protopterus annectens; assembly: GCF_019279795.1. Classification (NCBI taxonomy): domain Eukaryota; kingdom Metazoa; phylum Chordata; order Ceratodontiformes; family Protopteridae; genus Protopterus; species Protopterus annectens. The sequence goes on from NC_056744.1 coordinate 272,659,585, forward strand.
CTGTCTCTCAGGCACACGATTCTGGTATGCACATGACTGCTAAAGGTTCCAGGTATATGTGATGCAGATGACCCCATTGTACACACGACACTACCGGTCCCTCTATGGTTACCCCATTTACCTTTTTCATGATGATGATTTCCCACACAGCACCTTGCAAGAGTACTGTTCTCGCATAATGATTGGACAGGAACTGTTGTGTTAATGTACATAAAATGCACAGAGTGATGTATTTGGCCACTATACACATGTTTGCATGTATTAACGACACATGTTTGTCTGAGGGAGTCTTGATACTACATAGGGCAACACCACTACATAATACAGGCGTTGCTGGTGTTTCCCCTTTTCATTCTTTTGTAATGCTTTGTTGTCACATGGGATGTTCTTGATATATATATATATATATATATATATATATATATATATATATATATATATATATATATATCTGGACATAAACACACACACATGCATCTACATGATGGAATACATTTCCTATACTGTTGAATGACTGTGCTGGATGATATGTTTGTGATAACATCTGATGTCTGTATATCTGCCATGGCTTAGTGATAAATCACATTGGCTGTGTTGTGCAGGGTCCTGGTTTTAAGCCTTGCAGAGGCCATTTATTTTGTTGCTGGGCAGAACAAGGCCATTGGATATGGAGTGATTATGGCACTTTAAATCAGTTGTGAGTGGATGTGCATGGGTTTGTGTGGAGTTAAGCAATGTTAACCTCCGGTTACTGTTTCTTACACTCAGTTATCCTCTACATTGCTTCACCAGTGTGATACTCACATACCAGTGGCCAAACAGGCTTGCAACTGCACTTGCAAATACACTGCATTTGGTGTTTGCATCTGACACTCACACCCCTGGGTGGGGGTGAGGACTATGATATTACCTTGTGATGCCTATTACTTTGGATTACATGCCTACAGTATCAGGAATGGCTGCCCTTTAGGCGTAAGCATGCCGTTCAACGGTACAGAATCCGTGGCCTGTCCAGAGTTTGATTCATACTACTGGTGTGTTCCTCTTACAATCTGCACCTGCCTGGCTAATACATGGGAACCGACACGGTTCAATACAAACAAGTACTTGGGTTTTGGAACCCACATCCTTCAGCCGAGTCATGCTACTGCATACCTATTATTCTGTCATCTTTCTAAGGTTGTAAGTGGAATATGTGCTTTTTCTCCCTATCAGACCTCTCAAATGATTGAGGACAAATATCAAATGAATCAGGGACAAGTCATGACAACATCAGGGACAATCAGGGACACATTTAAAATATTAGTGCTATTAACTTGACACATTGACAGACTCAGAGCATATGAATTAATACACATTTTCTGAGGTAAATGAAGTATATAACTCTTAATTGTTGTCATTATGCATAGGTTCATAGGTTTATAGGTTCATAGGTAGGTACTAGGCTATCGGCCCAAGGGCCTACATAAGCCTAGCCAACAAGATACCCTGGCTTATGCCAACCAAGAAAGTTATTTTCCTGTGCCACTGTCCAGCAGAGACACAAAAGTGATCCCTGGGGTGTATTTCCTATTTCCCATCCACTCATCAAGATTTTTCTTGAAGAGTGCTAATGAAGAACTTTGCTTGACATAGATGGGTAGCCTGTTTCAGAGTATGGGAAGACTCTGGGACAGGAATCTATCCCTCCAGCATGTCCTGTTTATTGTGGTGACAAGGTTTAGGCCCCTAGAGCATGTAGCTTGGAGGGATTGGGATTTCTTTAGGTGTAGCATGTCCAAAAGCTCTGGGTTTGACATGGCTTTATATGTTAGGCAGAGATCACCTCAGTGTAGGCTATATGCTACAGTGTAAAGCTGGAGTTTTTTGAGACGGTCAGTGTAGGGCATTTGTTTGAGGCCACTAATCCTCTTTGTGAGGTACTTCTGTGGCCTTTCCAGCTGCTGCAGATGTCTTGTGAGGTACATTCCAAAAGGGGCATTGCACTCTATAATGGGTCTAATGAGTGTCGAGTAGAGGGGAACAATGACCTATTTTTTTCCTGGATGGGAACCCTTTTATGATGTGGTGTGCCATGTAGAAGGACTTACTGACTACTGTGGTGATGTGACTATCAAAGGAGAGACTACTGCCCACCTGGGACCCAAGGTCTCTTATCACACATTTGGTGTTAAGTAGATTGCTGCCTATGTGGTAGTTCAAGGGTACAGAGTTTTTACCAAAGGAGATGACACTGCACTTTTTGGCAATGAGCTTGAGGCCATGGCTCTGACACCAGGCATCTGTATCATTATGTGTAGTTCACCACCTTTCCTCCAAAAGTCACTAGTTTTAGGAGGGATTAAGTGGGACAAAATCTGGGACGTCCCTGGAAATCAGGGACAGTTGAGAGGTATGGTCCCTATTTGCTCCCCCAATGGTTTATGTCCTTTCCAGTGGATTTGCTCTTAGGGGTTGAGAGATATGGGTGTAAGCTATGTCCATTTCGGAATATTACTTACATCCCTGGGGCAGTCCTAATACAACCATGCCAGCCAACACCTGCATGCCTAGGCCCATAATTGCATACCCATAGTGCCCCCACCTGCCCCTCCTCTACAGAACTCATCCTTACTGTGGGTGCAGGTGGGGTATAAACACACCATTGCACACTGCCCACTCTCTGCGTGTCAGGACACATATCGTATGTTGTGTTGACCCATGGGTTATCAGGCTTGCACAACCTACTGGTCCGTGTACATCTACAGCCTGGTTGGATGAATCAATACAGGGTCTTACTCTGATGATCAGTAATTTTTGGGGTGTCCCACAAGGGACATCGATGACTTTGTTTCAAGATTAGACCTGGCAGGTCTCTTCCACTGGTAGTATCCTGACAGTGGTCTGGGAAGCAGTGGTGGGTTTACTTTTATTGTTTGTTTGTATGTCTCATCAGCCTAGCTGGGGTGGGGGGGTGGGTGGGTTGATGCTATGTGTTACACGTTTGTTGATTGAAAGCCTCACCCCCATATGCATAGCCTGTGAACATATGTAATTCGTGTGTATATATATATATATATATATATATATATATATATATATATGTGCACATATATGTATATGCCTGCAACTATATATATCTATATATATATATATATATATATATATATATATATATATATATATATATATATATATATATACAGATGGGAGGGTAGCCTAATGGTTAAAGTGCAGGGTTTGAGTCTCACAAGGAACAATTGGCTAGGCTTACAATTGCTCGCAAGGGCACTTAGCATAGTACTAACCTATGAACCTATATATATGTGTGTGGCTGTAAAGTAATGCATACCCCACGCAACCAGCTTACTGGTGTTTATATATGCTTAAACCTGCTTACTAGTGCCTTATTCATTATGACACTGACACTTCGCACCAGTTCACTTTTAATTGTTATTTTGCAGGTTATACAGCGGACAGATGTCAAAATATGTTCATATACAGATTACCGATGGAAAATGGTATTTGCTGCAGTCGGGTTAAGAACAGGAATGTCTGTTCATTAGACGTATGCTCTAACTAATACACTATTGCTGTGCTGCTTTATTTGCATATATACCCATATACCCATGACTCCTGGTTCCCCAAACAGTCATCCGAACACCTCACTAACACTGCATTCATCCATTCTCCAGTTGGATTTGCAGTGTATCCACACCGCTACACATTGGCCATTCCCTACTCCTGCAGACCGATCCCATCGGTTGACTCACTCCACATATCCTCAGAAATCCCAAACTTTTAGTCCACAAACATTGGTGACATGAGCGACCAAAAGGACACTATTTGCAATTTTTGGGTTGTCCCACATGGGACACGCATGTCTTTATTTCAAGATTAGACTCTATACTTCATTTCATCCTTACTCCCGTTAACATGACACTACAATAAATTAATAAGTATAAATATGTGGTAACGCACACATTACACATGAGAGATAATTATGTACGAGTTTGGCATAATTCTTTTACAAATGGACCGGTTTAGTAATTGGCATTGCCGTAGCAGGCAGATCACAGGAATGATTCCATGTGTGAAAAAGTCCTCACATTTGATTTTTTCAGCACAGCACTGACTTCGGACATTGTACACACTTTTGCGTTTTAGCAATTTTGTCCCTTGCCTTTTATGCACAACCTATTATTCTATCTATTGTTAAGGTTTGTAAGGGCACATTCATGTTATTTATGTCTGCAAATGGAATGAATGTGTTACAGAGAATGTACTTCTACATATAGATGTATGCATGTGTATATGCATATATACTTATAACGAACTCGCTGACCTCCACGAGGTGGTCCAATTAGAACCAGCCCATCCAACCCTGACACGCCTAGATCCATAATTTCATACCCATAGTTCCTCCAACCCACTCGAGTTCAACATACACACATACCATCCATTTTCCAGTTGCTATCACAGCCATGACACACCTCCACACATTGCCCTCTCCTGAGCGTTAGGGGCCCTGCACATATGCTGTCCCAACCCATGTATTCTCAGGCTCTCCCACCATTTAGTCCTTGAACATACCTGCCCTTGCTTGTGTAATGGTCAGATGGCAAAACAGTCTATCGATTTTTGGGTAGTCCCACCAGGGACTACCCTCTGATTGTAAAGTAGATTTATCAGATCAACAGTGTTGCTCCCACTGGTAATATCCTGCCTGTGGTGTGAGTAACTTTGCTTTGCTCACTCCTGCCCAGCTTGATATGACATACGCTGATAGCACTATATAATACTGGAGTTCTTGTTGATTCCCTTCTCATTCCTTTTGTATGCTTTATCGTTATGACGTTCATTCTTCAGATATATATATATATATATATATATATATATATATATATATATATATATATATATATATATATAGATATATATTATATATCTGTACATACTTATATACATTTCTTATGCTGGGCACTGCTTACACCCGCTCAAGCACACTCAGACTTGCTTACTGGTACTTATATATGTTTACTGCTGCTTATTTGTGCTTACATCTGCTTACTAGTGCCTTCATCATTATGACAGTACCGATTTGATTGAATGAAATTTAGTTAACCATCTCATGTAATACTCTTATGCCAGTTTTACAGCAAAACAACATTCATTCCACATGGAAAATGATATGTGCTGTTGATGGACTCGAACTGTGAATGTCTGTTCAGTAATCAAATGGTCGAACCACTACACTATTGACATTTACATTGGCTTGGCATGTTTTTCTCTATTTGAATGATTTTGATGTATAAGCTATGCTCGGCAGAGTGCAGCAACGTGCCAACATGCTGTGCTTTGCTTACACTTTTGATATTGCAGCAATACAAATGTAAAATGGGGACACGGGGAATCTAATTGTGAAAGTTCTAGGGAAAGGGCTCAACATTCCATTACTTGTTTGTGTGTTTACTACTTTGATTTTATTTCACTGTTCATGGACACTCTTATGTGCTTAGCATACATTTCTTTATCCACGGACACTGAATTACTGACTTACTATTGGAGGCAGATAGCAAGCATAGTAGGTTGTGCAACTGTCGGGGCATGTTTACCCCTCCGTAGAGCACTTGTACACGCCCCCTGCAGTCGCACATGTTTCTTGTGCATGTCGAGGGTGCAGCAGTGCGCCCTCATACATATTCATATGGCGCTGCTGCACCATCTGTAATGAGGACACTCGTCGCAAGGCTAAAACCGTCCTTGCGCCGAGCTTCATGAATCCCAGGGATGGACATGGGAAAGAACACGAGATCTGATATGATGCAATATTTATGCAAAAGAGAAAGACAAATCAAAACAAAAAGAGCTAACCCCAAAGATATTCAAAGAGAAGTACAGGCAAAGGCATCCAGATATGGAAAATTTCACAATAAAAAAAGATCACAAAGAGGGAACGTAGAACAGAAGATTAGTAAAATAGAAGTTAAAAAAATAAAAGCTGAAGTTATGGAATACTTGCGAAGTGAAAGATTTAGTGTAGAAAGTCTAACAAAGGTTACATCACAACATGATAAAACAACAAGTCCCTCAAGTAAGGATAAACAGAAGAAGCAGGAGACATCTAAAGAAGAAATATGGACATGGGAAAGAAAAAGAGATTTTATATGGTGCAATATTTATGGAAAAGAGAAAGCAAAACTAATCAATACAAAAAGAGCAGCACCAAAGATATTTCAAGAGAAATACAGGCAAATGCATTCAGTCATTGACTTTTTACAATACAAAAAAAAAGAAAACAAACAGGAAAAGTAGAAAAAAGGATTAGCAATGGAAAATTTAAAGAAATAAAAACTGAGGATGTAGCTTACCTGCGAAGTAAATGATTTAGTGTAGAAAATTTAACTCAGATAACATAACAGCAGGATAGAGCAATAGACACCAAAATTAAAGAGAAATCAGTGGAGTAAGAAGCATATGATCAGTTGTCATAATAATTTGGAGCCTTCCACAGGAAACCAGTACAAATGTACATTTTGGAGTTGGACAGCAAGGGAAGAAACAGGAAACTGTGGCAACTCTGACAGTTAATATTGTGGAGTGATAGGCCAGTGTGCTTCCATATGAAAGAGCAATGGATGGCACAGGATGAACCTGAAGAGAATGCGGCACAGAAATATGCTCTGGAACTTTCTATTGAATGCCTGCAGGAAATGGAGAACAAAGAATATGCCTTCAGTTCAGAAGAAAATGTACTGATTTTTACACTGGCTAGAATGATTCAGAAAGATTCAGAGACAGGGGCAAGGATTCATGAAGCCTCTGTGTAAGAGATACATGGCTTACATGGAGGCTGCAGTTAAACGGTGTGATGTCAGCATGTCATGCATATGCATGAGGGCATGCTGAATCACACCTAAGGCTAACACGGTCCGTGTAAGACAGTAGGGGGCGTCTCCGTAGGCTAAGCCCTGCAAGCAGACACACCCCCAGAAGAGTAAAAGTGTCCAAAGTAAACACCCACAACAGAGTCCATGGAAATGTGAATAAACACAACACAACACATGCCCCCACAGACTATGAACATAAAATATATAAATGAACATCTTATATATTTTTTTTAAATTGTAAAGATGTTTGCCCGTGAGTGTGCTCGTTTGCACGGGCGTGCCCGTAGCTTATCCACAGTTAGCAGTCAGTGGAAAAGCATATAAGAACTAAATATGCAAAGTAAGCCAAAAAGCAATAGCGTAGTGGTAGAGACGTCGGCTGAAGAGCAGGCATCCATGGTTCGAGCCCCCTCAACATAAATTTTTATTTTTAGTAAAATAAGCATGAAACAAGTCCCTGACAAATATGTACACATATAAAATCATATTTTATGTAAAATGTAATGAAATAGTCCATTTATTTTGAAGAAATGTGAGATAACAAAACAATAAAAAATGCTAGATGTGCCTATAGCTGAGCTACAGTTTAACAAGGTGAGTGCATCTGCCCACAGGTGAGCAGTGGTTTAACAGGTGCAAAATGAGTGCCCGTAGGTGAGCAGTGGTTTAACAGGTGCAAAATGAGTGCCCGTAGGTGAGCAGTGGTTTAACAGGTGCAAAATGAGTGCCCGTAGGTGAGCAGTGGTTTAACAGGCTGCAACTGTGTGCCCCTAGCTGAGCTGAGCGTAATATGTGTGCTGACAGCCAAATAAGGCGTAAACCAGCGTAACCCATTTGCGCAGAGCTGCGCACCGCACTAAAAAGCTAACCGGCAGGCAACGTTGAGCAAGCTGTAACAAAACTGCTTTTACACAGAAACACCCCCTAGCCTGTCTAGACAGTCATAAAATATAAAAAGCAGTGGCTAGGTTCGAACCCAGGACACCATGTACCATAGTCAAGGTACTGAACCACTAAGCCACAACAACTATACTTATAAATGTAGTAATAGCAAATATATAGGAATGAATAGAAAGTGGAACATGACAGAGCAGGTTTTGTAAAGTTGATACAATTCCAAAATGGCCATTTACAGATAAGTGCGGGAAAAACGGCATATATAAGCCCCATAGGCGGGAATACACAGCATAAACGATTGTAGTACTGACTTGCAGCCAGAATGTCAGGAGTTGGTGAGGGTAGTTGCTTTTGAGCACAAAGGTGGGGCATTGAGGAGTCCAGATACATGGTCTGGCTCCTAGTCCACAATCATGAGGCCCAACTCATGCAGGGCCAGGTCCTGTGGACAGCATATAGGGCTGAGGCGTGGGACCGGTTGGCTCATGATTTCACCAGTGCCACAGGGATTCCAAGGACTGGTGAGCAGGTCCGTCACCACCATGCGGAACTGAAGAGACGCAAGCAGGACCAATTGAACCTTTGGATCCAGGAGGCCCAGCAAATGCCCAATGCCCCACTACTGAGTAAGTAACATTTAATTATGTATGTAAGAAATTAAATTAGCCGATATTATGGAGATGTGTATTCCAATATTACTTCATTTATATTACAGCTGCAGGTGTCCGTTCTGCGAACTGCAGAGCCTATGGTGATAGGCTGGTGCAGTTGCACCACCAGGCAGGTCAGTAATCCACTCCCAGTAACTGTAAAGAAATATAAAAGTATGACAGTTAGCAAAAGAGTGCAGTCTAGTCACTAAGTAATAAAATGTGCAAGTAACAGTGTAAAAGTGTTTGCAAGTATTGCTTGATTACAAAAGTGTGTTGCAGTCTGTAATCCAAACAGAAAAATGAAAATGTCTGAAATACAGTCTGAAATAAAGATGCCCCACTTGTAATATAATAGAACACAACCTGCAGCAGGCTGAAAAGTACAGCTGCAGAAGATGAGCAAATCACATGTGTGAAATATATCCCTGTTGAAATACTGAAACATGACAGAAGTGAGACTGCTGGAAAGGATTGTAATAACTACTGCTGGAAAGGATTGTAATAACTACAGGTAAAACATGTCAATAAAGCCTAGAAGTAAGTACCATCCTGAATAGTAAAATGAAAACAAGTGAGAGAGTGTGAGAAAGAGTTATGAATCCGCCAATAAAGTAGTAATAACCCCTGAATAAAGTATACTGCAGTCAGTACAGAATGAAATGAATGTGACAAGTAGAACCAAACTGTGAAATGTGTTCAAAGTGTTGCTGAAGCTGGAATGTGTATCCCAAAATCTGGTTATGTTGCTCTCAGTCTGCAATATGCAGATAGTGTGATTGTCTGAAATACCAAACATCCACAGTTGTCTATAGCTATATAAAGCAAATGTAGCAGGATGATGTAGCTGAACAAAGCCAGATATGAATGTGTATGAATAACAAGAAAATGTATATTGATGTAGCAGTAACAGTCCCTTCACCAAATTGAAGTAGTTATCATATAGGAAACTGTAGTTAGAACAGTACTCCATATATATGTAGCTATTAGAAATGTACAGCATATGTATTGGTATTCGAAGGTGTTAATAATATTTTCTTCACCCCACCCTATAACCACCCTATAATCCATTCCATGTGAAATTGGTATGTGCAATCACAATTAACACCCCTGGACATTTGTCCTGTTGGGTCATAAATATTTGCATGTACGTTGATGCATCTGCCCTGTTCATACATCCAATCCTGATGGCCTGTTGCCATCAATCAAACCTGCATGTTGTTGGACTGTGTATTGCTGTTCAAATTATGCATGTGTTATGCTCGCTGTTCAATGGTGTGAATATCTGGTTGTTTGGTTAATGGGAATACTAATGCATGCTGTTACAACTAATTGCGAATGGTATTGTATGTTACTAACCCAAACTGTCATGACATAATGCAAAACATAGGACGACAGGGAAGGCGGGTTCCAGCGGACCCACCTCTCCCACCTCAGCTGGCGAGTGCACCTGGCACTAGTGCCAGTCTGCACACTCCTCCGGTGGCCCTGTGCCACCTGTGGGTGGAAGTGCTGCAAGGGATGGGGCCCATCCCCCCTCTGCAAGCATGGCCGGAGGAGAACCACCACTCACCCTCCGTAGCGTCCGGACTGTGGTGCGTAGGGAAATCTGGGACTCTGTTCTTGAGCCCCTATGCCAGCTTGAAGCACAGGTGGCACAACTCATGGGCATGCCTGTTGCCCTGCCTACACAGCCCCCAGCACAGACCCATCCTGGGCAGTGAAGGAACAGTGGCAACTGCCCATGGGTGGGGATATCAGTTCCACTGTTGCCATCTGTGGGCTCATGGGCTCTGGATATCCAAACATCCATCCCCGTCAATTGTGTAACCCGCCCACACGTGTCATACACCGCCCCTGTATGCATCTTGTTTGTCTTGTCTGTTGACCCACCTAACCTACCTCCCCAGCTATACCGACTTCCTTCACCTGACATACCACTCTCACCTGAAAAAAAAAAAAAAAAAAAAGGGCACTCTGTACCCACAAAAAAATTACACCCCATACATAGCTGCCCATTCCACACATGTCTGCTGGACATGGAAACTATCAATTACAATTGGCTGTACAACAAGTATTATTGTTGTCCTGACAACTCTATCAGGGGTGGAAGGTTTCAAATGTCACACCAAATTACATACATATGCACAGCTGTTGCTGATGAAGAAATGGGCAGCTATGAGCCTTACCTACATCCCTCCTGCAAAACCCGATCTTGTTTCCCTACTGTCTTACCCTCTTTGTGACCCCTTTTTCACCACTTTCCTGTCTCCCCATTTTCATTTCTTTCAAAGAAAGTAGCGTGGGTGTGCGCAAGAGTAAGCACATTTAAGCGGTTGTAAGCGGGTGTGCGCATGTGTGCGTGGAGCTAAATGCCAGTGCACATGCGTGAGCTCCACGCAAACCAGCGCTAACCGGGCTACAACTGCTTAAAAGTGCCTTAGTCACTCTGATTGACAGGTCCTGTAGTCAGTTCAAAAGCAAAATAAAATCCCACTGTCAGTCCCAAACACAGGACCTTGGAAACAGTAGTCTGCATGACTTACCACTAAGCCATGACTGTTATGCAAGAACATTGTGCTAAATAAATATATCATGTAATAGTAGGAATGAATGTAAAGGGAATATAGGATGTGTAGTACACAAAGCATGTCATGTATATTTACTGTCAAAATCTAGTGGATATCTATGATAGTAGTGTGTGAACAGAAACAGCCATGCTAATTGGTAGCTAGTAGGTAATAATGTCACTGTAGCACCTTGCAAGCCACACACATACTCACAGCAGGATAATCACTGCCCATACCCCACAACCTGTTACAGGAATACATCCGGACCAAGTAATAAAATATGTGGAGCAAAGGGCCAAAACCAGGGACACATTACAAATAATGTTACAACAAACTTAGACAGTTCAGAGAGTAACAGGTTCTGCATTTTGTGGGATGTTTGGAAGGGTATGAAGTCTGAAACTTAAATGTTTGTCACTATATTCTGACTTGAACCCAGAGTGATTTGCCAGAAAAAGCTGTGCATGTGATATTGACCAAAATATGAGGCAGAAATGTGGACAACCTGCAAATATTTGTATACATGAGAGGTCTGACACCACCATATTTGAATATTTAAGAGCCTAGACATAGCAACAGTGACTGAGTTACAGGGATGCCCCACAGACCCCATGTGAAATGTACAAACAGTAGGCAGAAAGGTGTTACAACACATGCAATGGTAACTATGAAGTCCTGAAAATATGCACCACTTGCATGGCAGAAAAAGTGTAGTAATACATATGCTCATGCTATCCCACAGTCACAACTGCAGCATACCAGACAATTTAATGGGTGTACCCCACTGATATGTACCATTCCATGAGGCAGATAACAGATGCACCTGAGAGTCTCTGGGGCCTGCTCAGCAGCATACTCAAATACCGTAATAGATGTCAAGGCCCACACCATGGCCAGACCACACTGCATGCTGTAACACCCTAGCAGATATAGCAAGCATTCCAAGGTGTGAATGTACATGGAAAATAGGAAAGCCACAGCAGCACACTACAGTCAGGACACCTAGCAGGCATACAAGTAGTGACTGTAAAGGGCAAATATTGAAGCCATAGCAACAAAGTGCAAGAGCCACTGCTATACACCAGTTACACCACATGTCCCACAGGAAAGCACACACACACACACACACACACACACACACACACACACACACACACACACACACACACAGACACACACACACACACACACATTAACAGTAGTAGTAGTCGTAGGCGTAAGTTTACATACACAGTTAGTACAGGAAACTGGAGAAATGATTGGAGAAATGTTAATCTACAACACAGCTAGAAATGTTAATCTACAACACAGCTGGAAATATGAGAGAGATACCAACCTTTACACTCACAGAACATTGTCCAGAGCATACCAGCATGATCCCTGCCCTTAAAATCTGAAAGGGCTACGCCTATCTCACATACTTTTTTATAGCACTGTTCTGAAATCACAGTGAGAACTGCAATCAGTACACAACTGGCTGCATCCAATTAGCAAATGCTGGCTAACAATTGGTGCAGAGGCCATCACATGGACATATGCAGATACCTACAAAAGCATGCTGTACTCCCAGTCCACACATGCAATACTTTCATTGCACCCTGAGGAGGAAGTGAGAGACAGAGAGAGAGAGAGAGACAGAGACAGAGACAGAGTCAGAGACAGAGACAGAAACAGAGAAAAACAAAATTAAACATACACAAACAAAACTGGTCAGCAACAGCCAACTGAAAGCTGACAACTAGCAAGTGGAGCAGCAGGACACAAAACCAGATGGCAACACAAACAACTGTGACAAACACAGGTAATGTAAAGTAATACTATGAAGGTCTGCATACTCTGAACCCTCGATATGTGTCATTGGTCTCTATCCATAAGTATATGAAGATGTGCAAAGGGCAGGGGACATACAGCAACTATCAGTGAAGGCTGTACATACATTTGTATGTGAGAGCATCTATGTGCACATATCAATGCAGGTTGTAGTGCAATGTACAAAGTAGGTTTCACAGTTATGTATGTTTAGCAGTATGTTAGTGTGTGTATACAGTATGGTAAACAAACATGTTGATATACCTATCTATCATATGGATACGTATGTATGTCAGAATATGTATGTATTTATATATATATATTTTATATATATATATATATATATATGCATATATGTGTACATACATAGAGAGAGATGTAGGAATACATAGACAGATGTAGATAGATAGAATATGATACATATACAGAGACAGACAGATCTGACTATCTACAGGTATGACTGTATATGACGACCTCAACACCCCCTGTCCCACCCCCTCTGTCACTCTCACCCCCTCTCTGTCACACCCCCCTTTAAGGCCCCTGAGCCAGTGGTAAACATTACTCAAACCGCTGAATCACTTACAAATGCCTTCTACCAGCACCTACAGGACTGCATGGATCAGGCAATCCCAAACAAAACTAAGACTCTTTGTACCAAAGGCAAGCATCCAATCTGGTGGACCCCAGCCATAAACAAGCTCTACAACAAAAGGAGGAAGCTACTACAAGATAGAGCAAAATCCTTGAAAGGTAAGACACCTTTGATCATTATAAGTAAAAAACTAAGAGCTCTCATAAAATCATCCAAGGCAAATTTTGAGAGAAAAATCGCAAAGGACTCAAAAGGCAATCATAAGGCCTTCTTTAGCTATGTTAGAAACCTAGGAGGAAACTCCCAGATATGCTCAGAATTAGTTCAAAATGATGTGAAGATTACTGAACCTACACACATTGCCAACATACTGGCTGACAGGTTCAGTGCAAACTCCCCCCCCCCAAAAGGAGAGATATCTATACCAGAGGATTGTAGCCCCACAAACATCTCCAACACCCAGGTGAGAACTGCTCTCTCCAAGGCAAAAAACACAGCATCCATGGGACCGGAAGGTGTCCCCGGCTGTGTGCTCCACGAACTCAATGAGGAATTAAACCCGCAGTTAGGACAGCTGTTTAATCTTAGCCTCACCTCAGGATACGTACCCAAGGAGTGGCACACGGCAACTGTGGTCCCACTTCATAAGGGCGGTGCCCCCACTGACCCTGGTAATTATCGTCCCATTAGCTTGACAAGCCTTATCTGCAAAGCCATGGAGAGGATCATAATGGAACTCATAAATAAAGACATAGGGAACTTGCAGACTTTGGATCCATCCCAGTTTGGCTTTGTCAAAGGCAGATCATGCCTCTTAAACTTGGTTGACTTTTTCAAAACAGTCACCAAGGCCATTGATGAGGGAAAGGCAGTCCATACAGCCTACCTTGACCTGGCAAAGGCCTTCGACACAATACCCCACTCAGGTATCATTGAAAAACTCATCAGCTTAAATGTAAATCCATACATCACAAGATGGGTTTCCCTGGTGTCAAACCCCAAGGGGTAATTCGGGCCCACAGCTAAAGTTTCAAAAAAGGGTGACGGGGAAGTCCGGGGCCACTCTTTTAATTTTTTTTTTCTAAGTACGAAAAACCAGAGAGGCTGAAAAGGCAAAAGAAAAAGGGAACCGCCCGAACCCTTTGGGGAAAAGAAGGGTAACTGGTGACCAAAATTTAACCCCAAAGAAAGCAGTCATACGCTTATGACCAAGGGGCCCACTGACAGCTGGGGAGGGGGACCCAGGGCAAACCCTTTTTTTGAACTTTTGCCAAAGTTTTAGGCCCCCGATTTTAATGGGGCACACGTTAAAATTTGATATATCAAAACCCTAGATTTAAAGCCCAAAAACTGCCCAGGGAACGGAAACCCCCAAAAGTTCCTAAAAAATGGGAAAAATTTTTTTTTTTAAAAAAAAAAAATTCATTTTGAACCGTTTCAGGGTGCCCTGTGCCAAATATAAGGAAAACCCAGATTTGTTTAAAGTTCCCCTAAAATCTGTAAAAAAAGGGGGAAAAAAATTAATTGTGCGGGGGGAAAAAAATTTTTGGGGAAATCCATAATGTAGGCAAGTTTCCCTTGTTCAAGGGGAATTTAAAGATGTAACAGATTAGGGGATTATTATTATTTGAAAGGGGCCAATACAACTTAAATGGGGGTTTTAAAGACATTGGGGCGGGTTAAAAAAAGCCCTTGGGCGTAACAGCCTTAACCATAACCTTTTCAGGGGACTTGACAATTATTAAACAGTTTAAGGAGGGTTTAACCCCATTTATAATAATTTAAATTTAAATAAAAATATTATTTAAATAGGGGGGGAAAAAAGGGTTAAAATTTTAAAAGCCCCAATGTATTCACAGGGTTTTCCTGGAAAGCATGGAGTGAAAACAGGTTTTACTAGGACATACATTTCCACACCACAAATCCCAGGTATGTCCTCCCCACTCAGTAGGGAAGGCAAGTGACATGTCCATGAAAAAAAAAACCCGGGAATCTGAAAAAGGTAAAACCATTCCCACGGGGGGCCCTTGGATTTCCCTTTTTCACACCCATAAGTGCCAAAATGAAAACCCTCACACCACCACAATAAAGGGGGGGTTTCCCAAAAAGGAAGCATTTTAAATTCCAACAGGGACAACCCCAAAAAACCACACATTTAAAACAAGACCCCCCTGATACTTTTACAAAACCTGCAAATTTTACAATGGGTTAACCAAACACCCTTGCTGTTTGCAGCAATAAAACATGTGAAAGGTAGGGTCAAACAGTAGCTCTGTACCCAAAAGCTTTTTTTTAAGAGTATTGTAAATTTTTGTTGAATGTTGGTATGTATCCCCCTTGAGTAACCCTGTCTGTGGCGGGTTAAAAACCTGTGTCAGGTGGGTAAACATTTTTTGTTTTTGCCCTTGGGTTTGTATAGAATAAATTTTATTTGTTTGTATTTTTGGTTTAGGGCTCTTATGGGGGAACGCGCTATAACAGTCTTATTTTAGGGGGAGTGCCCTGCACTAATGTTGACTTTGTAAAATTCTGTGGTTTCGGGAAAATTTTTTGTTTTTCATGGTGGGGAAGGTTCTGCCGGTTCTAACTAACTGAAGAAGGGGGTTACGTAGTGTTAATTGCCCTTATTTTGGGGAAAAAAGACCGGGCCTCCCTTTCCCATGGAATTTGTTTTCAGAAAATTTTTTTTTTCCTATGGCGGGGGGCCCCCCAAACAGGTGTTTCCTTGGGAGGCTTGGTTTTTGGGGATTGCCCAGTTCCCCAGATTTTAAAAAGGGGAGCTTGGGGGGGTTGTGTTTTCCACGGGCCCGGGGGAAAAGGTGTCTGCATGTTAAAAATGTAAATTTGCAGTGTTTTCACAAGGTGCGGGGTTGGGGAGGTGGGAATATGATTGGGGGCAATTTTGGAGCTAAGGGTTTTTGGTTTGGGCCCCCCCTTTCCCGGGTGGGGGCGGGAGAACAGTCCTGTCGGGTTTTAGTTGCAGGGAGTGGGGTATTTCCGTTGGGGTGGATGATACCGGTTTTTAAATGTGTACCCCCAATAGGAATGCATAAGTAATTTTTTTTACAAACCAAGTAGAGTGTGAGGGGAAAATTCTGCTGCTTTTGTGATTCGGGTTTTTTTTTCCAGGAACTCCCAAACCCCTAGCACTACGGGGAATAGGGATCACCAAGCCGGCGGGATTATAATTTTTTTTTTAAAAAACACAGGGGGGGGGTGTGTGGAAAACCGGGTCCATATCTGAATAGGATCTTAGGAAATGGCTACAACAATCGGGTTTTAATCAAAGTAAGGGAATCCACAGGCCGGTCCCGGTTTGGGGGGGTCTCTCCCCACCACCAGACAGGGGGGAAACCTCATGGGAGGGGCCCCGTTAAAAAAAAAAGCAGCAAAGCTTTATGAGGAGGTACCATGCAGCAGAAGCAGGCTGCGGAATATCCAAGAAGTTACGTTGGTTTTTGTTAACTTTTATTTCCGGTTTGGGCATCATATTTTTAATGTAAAGTTGAACCCAAACAGCAGCGCCCTGTAAGGGGGCTGAACCATGCCGACAACTAGAACGGGAAAGTTTCCCCATGAATGTTCCTTTTGACCCTAGTTAAAAAAATGTAGTTCCTGTGGTAGGTTTTAAAATATTTATGTCGTGTAATTAATTTTAGGCTAAGTACCCCCTGTTATGCTGAATTTCGTCCTTGGTTGTTCCTACAATATTCAACTTGAGCCGTGTCAACTTGTGCATTTGTTTTGGGGTGATGTTATTTCCCCGGGCTTGTGATTTTAAAGGGCCCTGGGTGGGGCATTTTGTCCTTGAATTTAGTGTCACCTGTGCATGTGTGCATGTGCATTGTGCATGTGCAGTGTGCATGTGTGTCATGGGGCATGTGTGCACTCCGGGTTATGTGTGTACATGTGTGCATGTTCATTTGCATGTGTGCCTGTGCTGTGCTTTTGGGTGCACCTGTGCATTGAATTTTTTTTTTTTGGGGGGGGGGCCCCTTTGCATGCCCCTTGTGTGGCATGTGTGTGGCATGTGTGCATGGGGTTGTGTGTGCATGTGCCCGGGTTGTGCTGTGCATGTGTGCACCTGTCCCTTTTTGGGGTTGGGGGTTTGGGGTTGCCCTGGGGTTGTGCCCTGTGGGGGGGTTGTGTTTGGAAGGGAATTGAATTTTTTCCTTTTCCCTTTTTCGGGTCTGGTGCGGGGGGGAAAAAGCCCGGACTGATAATGATGACGTCTGTGTAATGGCACAGGAAGGTATGCCAGGGTCCATCATTGGTCAGCCGATTGACAGTACACAGCTGTCAACCCCATCAATGCGCACAGTTATCCTGCCAATACACCCTTTGTCACCAATGTCCCTAGGTGATGGACAGCATGCAGTGGGCATTGACCAGGGTAATGTGGTATCTGTGGCACATGCCTCCCCACACAGCAGCCATGGGCATGGCCCTGAGATGGTACCACACAGACAGATGTCCAGGGGTTCTCGTGGGAGCATCCGTGGGTGTACTGCCCCTGTCAGACATGCCCACAGAGGTCTTACAACCTCAGCTATGTTTCGGGCTGTCATGCAGGCACAGTCACGTATGGAACGGTACACCAGACAGGGTCTGAGGGAGCTGACAGCATGTCGCACAGCCATGACTGACAGTATGCGTGACATTGTGGCTGCCATCCATAATTTCACCGATGTCATAGACAGACGCTGTGGGGGCATATTAGATGGGTTCCACAACTACATGTCCATGAGCCAGGGCAATGGTGGACGGTTGAGGCATCGACGTGGGTGTATGACAGCAACAGCAGCAGCTGGCAGTTGTCGTGGATGACAACAGGGCTGTGGCCGCCCCCATAGTGCCGGCAGCAGCCCCAGCAATGCTGGGTCTGTGCTGTCATCAGACCGCCCCAGGAGACCACATGCATGTGGCTCTGGCCAGGCCCGACAGGGATCTGTGTCCAGTCAACGAACACCTGCTTCTGATGACAGTACCCAGTCTGGGTTGGTACCGGATACGGTCCATAGCACCCCTGCAAGGCACAGGTACCGTGTCCGTGGCCAGAGACACTGATCTGTATGACCTGGCAGGTACAGTCTGTGGCTGTCCACAAACACCAGTATATGGCAGCCATGAGGTGGAACTGTGTGCATCCTTACACACATTCGAATTGACAACACCTAGGGCTACCGCATACATGCACACACTGCATCAACATTGCCCCACCTTGCACTGCTGTCCCCTCACCAACACACATACACATACATGTCAATTGGTGGTATCAGTGGCTGACTCAGGCATACCAAGTTCACACTCTGTGCATATGATGAAACTGTGCCACCTCCTGCAATCTGTAACATTAGTGCATGTACAGGTTAACATGTTGCTGATGCACAGGGTGACTACATAGATGTGTAGTAATAGTATCATGTTGTTAACAGTACTGTGTGCTGAAATAATTGTGGGTATATCACAGCATGCCTGATGCAGTAAGGGTATGATTGTCATGTACTGTTGTCTACACCCATGGTAAGTACCATAGTGTATCATCTGCACATATTGGCATACTGGTCATAAGGATGTCAACAGAAGGCTACATACATAGGTAGCACAGGGGATAAGGTAATGAAAGTATTAATACGCAATGATGGACATGTAAACTGCAAGTGGCATGTTGCCTACACTGGACTCTGCAATGTGGATGTTTGAGGATGTTGATATGTGTGCAGTACTACACGACTAGTACAGGACACACAGGAGCACCCTAGCACTGCAAGCTCACATCTCATACCATGCTAGACAGCCCCAACACACAAAACTAACTGTCACAGGAGGGAGAGTCCCCATACATGTCAGGGATACTGTGGTGGCAGGCCAGGTAGCATACATCCTACTAAGTATGGAACCACTGAGTGAAGGCCCAGTGTCTGTTATTTGACATGTGTATTACTGCAGGTATGAGCACATGGGTTTCCATCCAGTTATTGTACATCCTGATGGTACATGGTCTGTACACTTGTGTGCGCTGAGACTGGACCCTAGCCATCTGACCTGTGTATTTCCATGTACATGTGCATAGTGCCTGCATATTTGCAGTGTTACCTACTGGAAGTGGTACAGCTTGTTTGTTGTACAATGGACTACATGCAGCCCTGCTTACTGTAGCTTTGTTTGCATGCATGTTTGCTTGCAATTACCCTGGAATACTGATCATACCTGCAATGCATAGTTACAGAGCTTCTGTGGACTCCTAATGACATCTGCATAGCTTACTATCTGTATGTCCATGTCTCACTTGACAGAACATCACTGTTTGTCCTGTTCACATGTACGTTGCCTGTGACACATTGCATATGACTTACCTGGCATTTGTCCACGTGAGCAGTCATATATGTCACTGCTAACTAATCACAGGCACTACACCCTCACATACTCATCTTCAGTTGAACCACCTGCTTCGCTAGGGACGGCTTGCACCTGTCACCCCTGGGCTTTCGGATATTGACAAAGGCTCTTGCTACCCCCATAGTGCCTTTGTTAGGCAAGGATCAAATGACAAACCCACCTTCATAGGTATCACAAGGGATAAGAAACTAAGAGTAATGCTACTCAACACCAGAAGTCTAAACCTCAAGATGCATGCACTCGAAACTCTCCTTAGCATGGAGAACATCGATATCTGTGCAGTAACAGATACCTGGTTCAGGGCTACTGAGAGCAGCCCAGCACTACCAGGTTATACCTCATACAATGCTTTTCAGCCCCAAAACTTGGACCAAACCACAAAAGGAGGGGGAGTATTGATATTCATCAAAGATATCCACACCTCCAGGTTGGTGGCAAAGCACCAAGCATCAGAGACTATCCATGTGCAACTAACAATGGGTAAAACTGCCTTGCAGGTTATAGCCTGCTACAGATGACCCTCCCAACCCCAAGAACCACACTCAGCCTTCCTGAGAACAGCGGAAAATATGAAGGTCTCTCAAAACACCATTATATTGGGCAACTTCAACTACCCAAACATAGACTGGGAGCATGACTCTAGCTCCAACACCCTAGCCCAAAGATTCCTAGAATATATGAACTCAAATGCTATGGAACAACTTGTTACCACTCCCACAAGAAGGGAAAACATACTGGACCTGATCATCACCAACATGGGGACTCTATGCTCCAGACCAGAAGTGTATCCCTCACTGATAAGATCAGACCATACACTAATCTCACTGGATAGTCACATCACGACCCCACCCCCTGCCCAGAAAACCACAGTGAACAACTTCTCTAAAGCAAATTCACACTCCTCAAAACTGAGGTGGAAACCTTCAAAGCCCCTGGGCCTGTGGAAAATACGGACCAGACCACAGATTCCTCTATAAACGCATTCTATGGATACCTTCAGGAATGCATGGATCATGCGATCCCGAATAAAACCAAGACCCAATCCTCCAAGGGCAGACGTCCTGTCTGGTGGACCCCAGCTATAAACAAACTATACAATAGAAGGAGGAAGCTACTAAATGATACAGCAAAATCCCAAAAAGGGAAGGCATCACTGATCAGTATTAGTAAAAAACTACGGGCACTCATAAGATTGTCTAAGGCCAACTTCGAGAGAAAATTGCACAGGACACTAAGGATAATCACAAGGCTTTCTTTAGTTATGTTAGGAACCTGGGTGGTAATTCCCAGATATGCTCAGAGGTAGTCCAAAATGTCAATAGAAACACCAAACCCACAGACATTGCCAACATCCTAGCTGACAGGTTCAGCGCAAACTTCTCCCCCCATCCACACCGAAAGGGCAAATATTTATCCCAGCAGAGTGCTGCCCCCCTGACATCACAGATGCTCAGGTAAGAGCCGCCCTCTCCAAAGCAATAAACACTGCATCAATGGGACCAGACAGTGTCCCAGGCGGTGTCCTACATGAACTCCAAGAAGAGCTACACCCAAACATAAAACTACTGTTCAATCCCAGCCTTACTACAGGATATGTGGCCAAAGAGTGGCGTACAGCAACAGTGGTCCCTCTACAGAAAGGTGGTGCCTCAACGGATCCTGGACACTATCGCCCCATAAGCCTGACTAGCTTGGTCTGCAAAGCTATGGAAAGGATCATCATGGACCTCATAAATAAAGATATTGGGGACCTACAGACACTGGATCATACCCAGCTTGGCTTTGTTAAGGGCAGATCCTGCCTCTCAAACCTGGTTGATTTCTTTGAAACAGTCACCAAGGCCATTGACGAGGGGAAGGTGGTCCACACAGCCTACCTGGACCTCGCAAAAGCCTTTGATACAATACCCCACTCGGGCATTCTAGAGAAGCTCAACAGCTTAAATATAAACCTCTATCTCACTAGATGGATTGCACACTGGCACAAGGACAGAACCCACATGGTTAGAATTGCTGGAGCCATGCCAGACTCCAAACCAGTTACAAGTGGTGTCCCACAAGGCTTAGTCCTGGGACCTCTCTTATTTGGTATATATTTATCGGAGGTACAGGCCAACACGGAAGGACTGTGGCTGATGAAATTCGCAGTTGACTGCAAACTGGCCACCATAATTGACTCTCCAGCCGACACAAGCAACCTCCAAAAGGGCCTCATAGAAACAGACAACTTGTGCCAGAGCCATGGCCTCAAGCTGAATGCCAAACAGTGTATAGTCATCCCCTTTGGCAAAAACATAGTGCCCACAAAGTACCACATAGGTGGTAATACAATAAGTACAGAAGAAGTAATTAGGGACCTGGGGACCCAAGTTGATAGCAATCTCTCATTTGACAACCACGTGGCCAAAGTGGTTAGAAAAACATTTTATATAGCCCACCTCATCATGAAGGGATTCACATCTAAATCAGGGGAGGACATCGTGCCTCTTTACTCATCCCTCATCAGGCCCATAATTGAGTACAATGCCCCTGTTGGGATGTACCTTACCAGACACCTGCAACAACTGGAAAGACCCCAAAAGTACCTCACCAAGAGGATCAAAGGGCTCAAACAGATGCCATATGCTGACCGATTAAAGAAACTCCAGCTCTACTCAGTGGCATACCGCCTGTTCAGAGGCGATCTGTGCCTGATGTATAAAGCCATGTCAAACCCGAAATTAATGGGCATGCTGCACATCAGAATATCCAAATCCCATCGAGCTACATTCTCGAGAGACTTGAACCTCAGCACTGAAATAAATAGGACATGCTGGAGGGACAGATTCATAACCCAGAGGCTCACTTCACTCTGGAATAAAATCCCAGTCCAGGTTAGGCAGAGTCCCTCATTGACTCTCTTCAAGAGGAATCATGATGAGCGGATGGGACATCATAGGTTTACCCCGGGTATCACTTCTGTGTCACTGTTAGACAGAGGCACAGTATACTAAACTCGAAAAAGGGCATAGCAAGATAAATTTACAATGGATGGCGACAGCCAAACACATTCTGGCTAGGTTTATAAATGCCCTAGGGCAGATAGCCTAGTATGAACCTATGAACCTATGAACCTATGTACCTTGTTCCCCATTGGTCCTATGTGCTGTTAATCACCATGGCAATCACAATACTATGATAGCATGTGCAAAGGTCACTTGTCAGTCACCTCTATGGTACAATTGTGGAATATGTGGGTCATGTGGCAATGTCACAGCTGCCACATGTACACAGTCAACCCTCTCCCCTACACATGGACGTACAACACATGTATGAGATGGAACCACATAGCCAAACTGGGGTCTAAGCACTCTGAACCCAGTACTGGCATAACCTGTCAGGTGGCATGAAATACTACAGTGACTACAATACCAGTCTGATGTAGACCTGCACTGACAGCATTACAAGCATGTAAACACACTGGGCCATTCGTGGAGCCTAAGAATAGCATCCTGCCTGAGCGGCAGACACCTCTGCAGCTGGCACAGAGGCATACGTTATGCCAGAACACATCACGCATAACACATAGCACACAAATCCTGTGTGCCAAACAGTCACAGCCTGTATGGCTAGACAACACACCTGCTACAGTTGTGTTAGGTACCTTTATTGTCCGGTACAGTGAGGTCACGCTCACCAGGCTGGACAAGGTGAAGGTCACAGTGATATGCCCATGGGGCACTATGGTCCACCACATAACACAAGCATAGAGGTCAGTCAGAGGCATGGGCACATATGACTCAGTCATTGTCCATGCCACTATGGCTGACCTGTGATGTACCTCCCTGGACTACATGATAGGGAACATGGAAGGGCTCTCTGAGCATGTGGCACAGGCTGGTATGACCCTGACCTTGGTTGGCATCATACCCTCATGAGGAATGCTGAAGTATTACTGAATGCTGATTTATTACTGTAGCTACAACACCCTAGCTGAAAGGTTCCTAGCATGTAGTCACTGCATTGCTATGGAACAACCTGTTACCACTCCCACAACAGGTGGAAACATGCAGCACCTGTTCATCAACAACATGTAGACTATATGCCCCAGACCAGATGTGTATCCCTCACTGCTAGGTTGATACCATCTACATATCACACTGTATATACACATACCACATGCAGCACCCGCACAGAAGACCACAGTCATAATGTTATCCAGTGCAAATACCATGTATTCACATGTGGCAGGCGTCAGACATGGTAACTATTGAAGGTCACAGGTACATATGTGTATTTGGCACACACATACATCATCTGTGTCCATTGCCATTACTGGTTTAATCGATGTCATGCATTATTGTGAACAACAACCCACACACTTGGGCATTCTGTGTGACAAAAACACACGTGGCATGTCTGGAATCCAATGCCATAACTAACTGTGCTATGACAGTAGTGAGAGATGCAGTAGCAGAGCATGCTATTTGCATTACTGGGAGATTTGCCCTCTTCCGCTGTACTTGTAGGGTGCTGACATCATCTCTGTGTAGAGATTGGAATATGCAGAAGCTGGTGTGTTGCACTGGTTGGCAAAAGGGTCAGTTCTCTCACACATATAATTGCACACACACACTACTTTCACCCTCTCCCACACACACTTAATACTTGCAGGATTCAAACCCATACCTAACTATGTTATGACACTTGAGACGGATGCATTAGCAGAGCGCACTATTTGTATTACTGGGAGGTTTTCTTTCTCCTGCTGTACTTATAGGGTGTTGACATCATCAGTGTTTAGAAAGGGGAATGCGCATCCTGAAGTGTGTTCTCCTAGTTGCCAAAAGAGATGTTACTTTCATACAGACTTGCACATACACTAACTCTCTCCACACATACTGAGCATGTGCAGGATTCAAACACCTACTTAGTTATGTTATGACACTGGAGATGGACGCATTAGCAAAGCGCACTATTCGCATTACTGGGAGGTTTTCCTTCTCCTGCTGTACTTATAGGGTGCTGACATCACCAGTGTTTAGAAAGGGGAAAGTGCATCCTGTAGTGTGTTCTCCTTGTTGCCAAAAGGGACATTACTTTCATACAGACATGCACACACACTAACCCCCTCCACACATACTGAGCATTTTCTGGATTCAAACCCCTACCTAATTATGATATGACACTTGAGACAGATGTATTAGTGGAGCGCACTATTCGCATTACTGGGAGGTTTCTCTTCTCCTGTTGTACTTGGGGTGCTGACATCATCAGTGTTTAGAAAGGGGAATGTGTATCCTGTAGTGTGTTCTCCTAGTTGCCAAAAGGGACATTACTTTCATAAAGACTTGCACACACACGAACCCCCTCCACACACACTAAGCATTTGCAGGATTCAAACCCCTACCTAACTATGTAATGACACTCGAGACGGACGCATTAGCAGAGCACGCTACTCGCATTAGTGGGGGGGGTTATCTTCTCCTGCTGTACTTATAGGGTGCTGACATCATCAGTGTTTAGAAAGGGGAATGTGCATCCTGTAGTGTGTTTTCCCAGTTGCCAAAAGGGACATTTCCCTCACACACACACACACACACACACACACACACACACACACACACACACACACACACACAATGAGCATTCGCAGGATTCAAACCCCTACCTAACTATATTATGACACACGAGGGAGAAGCATTAGCAGAGCGCACTATCCGAATTACTGGGCACCTGCTCTGCACCTGCAGTATTTATAGGGTGCTGACATCATTATTTCTACAGAGGTGTGTACATCTAGTACTACCTGTCAGGTGGGGGATAGCATATATATGCATTTGCAGCCACCTACGTCAGGGTCAGATATGCACATCGCACTGGCAGGTTATGTTTTCTACCATGCTTCGTGACCACAGGACCTGTAACACACAACACAACCAGTCCTGACCACCCCTCCCACATCCAGGACACACACTTTGCTTCCCTAAAAACAGTACCATGATATGCAGGTGTTCACATACACCATTCCAGTTGTTAACGTCAGGTACAGGCATATTGTGTGTGGGAACTACACAGGCCTCTGCAACATTACCCTACAGCCACTACAATTTGTGAGTCCATGTGCTATGGCAGAACCACTCACCACAGCCACAAGGGGGAATACATATTGCACCTGACCATCTACAACATGGGTACTCACTGTTCCACACCAGAGGTAGACCACCATTGTTGATATCTGACCATACCCAACTTTCCATGGCCATCCATATCCCATCCCCCCCAGGCAAGGTTGTCACTCCAAACAAACTGTATTTATCATAAGTAGACTTTACACTTGTGAAGACTATGGTGGAAGACTTCAAAGGACCCATGCTGGGGGAGTATACAGGCCACTCTGCATAATTCTTGACAGTTGCATTCTATGAGCATGTGGAAGGTTTGCATTGATCATGCTATCCCAAATATACCCACGACTGCTCCACAACAGGACACCTGTCAGATGTACACCAGCCATATATAAGCTGTCCAACAGACAGAATGAGCTAATACATTGCAGAGTAGTAGCCCACAGAGGGAGGACATCTCTTAACAGTACCGTCATGACACTTCAATCCCTCATAATCATCACGACACAGTGTTGACAGTGAAATTGTCCAGACAATGCAGATAAGGCTCCCCTCAGTCTGCTATTGAAACCCACTTACTGTTAGAGGTCCTCAGCAACCCTCTTTCAGCACACAGCAACAACATGGCTGTGGCTTAGCAAATTCAAACCCTGGGATCTCCACTGTGTCCCTGCTTGACAGAGGCACAGCACACTAGCCTCACACGGTGCCTTATGTGACCTACTTTACAGTGGCACAGTAGCCTACTGTACTGGGGAGGCAGACGCCAAGCACACTCTGGCTAAGCTGTCATTCCCTAGGGAAAACAACCTAGTGTTGACCTCTACACCCATATGTTTAATTGTCAGATGCACATTATTTGTTGCTGATAGACTGTTTGCAGGTCTTTATTGCCATAGCATTCCCTGTTTGTATGAACAACTTGTGTATCTGTGGAAGACGTTTGCATATGGGAGGGATCCACTATATCATGTATGTCTCTGTAGTCATTTAACTATGAGCACTGGGCAGATTGCTGTAATGTGGTTGGTTCCCGGAATAACACGTACAAATATCAGATATGTGTGGCCAACTGCTAAACTGAGATTTGGCCTAAGTGTGTGAGCATGCCCAGTTCAGCCTTCCCATGGCATGTTGTCTGACATATGTCTCATTTATCAAAGTGTGCAAGCATGCCCAGTGTGAGCTTTCCATATGCTGAACTCTGCAGCCCACCACATTTGTGGATGAGTGTGAACTTCAACAAATATCTCCCGTTTATGGTTGTGTGTTGTGTGTCATGTTGTGTAGTTACTGTCCAACTGCTTTGTGTGTGAACACAACAGGGATTATACTGTGCCTGCAGGGTTTGCATGGGATACTTTGCATACAGTTGTCAACATCCTTTCATACTGACCTAACACTGTAGTACCGTATAGTGTACTGGTTCAGTACTTTCACTGTGGTGGACAGTATCCTGGGCTTTAGTCCTATCACTGCTTTACATTTCCATAGTGAGCACAACAGCCTGGTTAGGGGCCAGTTGTGCACATCTGACCATGTTGCATTATGTTCAGATATGAACTACTTAAACCAGGCTTGTCCAGCATTGGTAGTGTATTCCACAACATAGGTGTACATTTGCAAACACTAGCGATGTGCCCTAGGCCATTTCTAATGCTAATCAGAGAGTGTGTTTGTCCTTTGACACACATTGTAAGTGGAGTTTGCCATGACATACTTCATGGTTAGTATACTGTGCCTCCGTCTACCTGTGACATAACAGTGATACCCAGGGTAAACTAACCATCTCGCATCCATTCATCAAGATTCCTCTTGAGGAGAATTGATGAGTGACTCTATGGATAACCTGTAATGGGAGTTTATTCACAAGTGGGGGTGGCTTCTGTGTTATGGACCATGCAGTACAGCTTGTCCTATGTATGTCAGTACTGGGTTTCAGGTCTCTCATGTGCATAGCTCACTGCCATTCATATTGTACAAGGTGCAGCATGTTTATTGATTCCAGCTTGGACATGGCTTTATACATCAGGCACAGCTTGCCTCTGGGTGGGCAGTATGGCAGTGTGTGTAGCTGCAGTTTGTTTAATCAGGCAACACATGGCATCTGTTCAAGCTCTTTGATACTCCTGGTTAGGTACTGTTGGGGACTTTACAGTTGATGGAGGTGTCTACTGAGGTACATCCCACAGGGGCTATTGTAGTCAATTGTAATGCTGATGAAGGATGACTGCAGAGCCACAATGACCTCCCCTTATCTAGACCTGACAACCTTCATGATTAGGTGGGTATATGGTATGTTTCTGTAAACACTACAACCACATGTTTGTCCAATGCAGGATATATATCACCTTGTGGCCCAGGTCTCTCATTACATGTTAAGTACGTAATGGGTTAACACCTATGTGGTAATTGGTGGGCACGTACTGCATATCCACGGGGTCTGACTATGCACTTTTCTGCAATTAGCTTGCTGACATGGCTATGGCACCAGTTGTCTGTTTCTATGTGGCCCTTTTGTGGGATGCTTGTGTCAGCTAGAGGGTCAGATATGGTGGGCAGTTTGTAGTCCTCTGCAAACATGTTCAGACACAGTCCTTCCATGTTGGCCTGTACCTATGGGACATATATACCAAACGAGGGAAGTCCCAGGACCAAGCCTTGTGGGATGCCAGTTATATCTGGTTTGTAGTCTGACATGGCTGCAGCATGTCTGACCATGTCAGTTCTGTCCTAGGTCTGGTTTGCAACCCCTCTACTGACATAGGGGTTTATATTTAAGCTGGTGAGCATATCTATAATGAACACGTAGGGTATTGTATGGAAGCCTTTGCAAGGTCCAGCTATGCTGTGTGGACCACATTGCCCTCATCAATGACCTTAATGACTGTTTCAAATGAGTCAAACATGTTTAGGGGCAGGATCTGCACTTAAGGAAGCCACACTGGGTAGGGTCCGGTGTCAGTAGGTCCCCAGTATCTTTATGTCTGCGGTACATGCTGATCCTTTCCATAGCTGTGCAGACCAAGCTTCTCAGGATTCTGGGGTGGTAGTTTTCAGTATCCATTCAGGCAACACCTTTGTTGAGAACAACCACTGTTGTTGTACACTGCTCTTTGGGTACATATCCTGTGGTAAGGCTGACATTGAGCAGTAGTGTGATTTGGCATTCCATTCTTCTTGGAGTCCATGTTGAACTCAGCCCAGGACACCATCTCATACCATTGCTGCTGTGTGTTTTGCTTTGTAGATGCTGGCTGTTACCTCAGCATCTGCAATGTCAGGGGGCCAGCTGTCTGCTGGGATAGATACTTTGCATTCTGGGGGGGGGGTTTGCACTGCACCTGTCAGGATGTATGTTGGCAATATGTGTGTGTGTTTGGTATGTTGTTTGTAATATTTGTGTGATTCAGAGCATATCTGTGAATTCCCAACATGGTTCCTTCCATCAGTTGAGGAAGCCTTGGGATTATCCTTAGTGTCCTGTACAATTTGTATCTTCATAGGTTCATAGGTTCATACTAGGCTATCCACCCTAGGGCATTTGTAAGCCTAGCCAGAGTGTGTGTCTCTCGCCACCCCTTGCTATTTGAATATTATGGCCATTTATGATTTGCTTTGCTGTGCCTCTGTCTGGGTGTGACACAGTGAAGACCCCCAGTGTATATCTACGATCATCCATCCACTTAGCAAGATTCCTGTTGAAGAGTGTCAGTGAGGGGCTCTGCCTAACATGGAGTGGGATTCTGTTCCAGGGCGTGGGGGTCCTCTGGGTTATGTATCTGTCCCTCCAGCACATCCTATTTCATTATGTGTTGAGGTTGACATCTCTCACTCTCACAGCTCCAATGGCTTTGAGTTTTCTGGGGTGGAGCATGTCCATTACTCCTGTGTTGGACATGGCCTTGTACAACAGACATACAATGCCTCTGTGTAGGCAGTATGTGACTGTATTCAGCTGGGGTGTCTACAGCCAGGCAGCATATGACATATATTTCAGACCCTTTATCCTCTTGGTGAGGTACCTTTGAGGTCTTTCTAACTGCTGCAGGTGTCAGGAAAGGTACATCCTAAATGAGGCATTGTACTAGATTATGGGTCTGATAAGAGAACAGTATAGGGGCACAATGACCTCTGTTGACGTAGATGTGAATCCTTTCATGATACGGTGTCCAATATAGACAGTCTTCCTAGCCACATTGGCAATGTGAGTGTCACATAACAGGTTACTGTCCACTTGTGTCCCTAGGTCCCTGATTACTCCTTCCATACATAATGGTTTACCACCTATGTGGTAATTTGTGAGTACCTTGTTTGGTATTTGGTGGGACATTCATACTGTCCAGTGTCTTCAGGACATCTGGGTGGGGTTCCTGTGTGTGATAGTGTGGTCTTTAGCATGCCTACGTTTAGTTGAACATGGGTGGATTCCAATGCCTTGTACATTGTCAGTTACCTGGATGTATGGGTGTCTGTGCTGAATATGGATACTCACCCTCCTTTTATGTTTTGTTCCAGGTTTTGGGGCCATAACGCATGATATGTGGTATAACCTGGTAGTGCTGGTGTGCTGTCAGGAGGCATGCAGCAGGTTTCTGTCACTGCACAGACATCGATGTTCTCCATACTGGGGAGGGCCTCGGGAGCATGCATATTGAGGTTTACACATCTGGAATTGGTCAGCATTATCCTTATGTTTCTTTCCACTTATGTTTTCTAGGGTGGTGGGTTAGTCTTTTCAGCCTTGCCTACGAAAGGCTCTATGGAGGTGGCAAAAGCCTTATCCAATATCCAGACACCCAGGGGTAACAGGTGCAAGCCATCCCTGGAACAGCTGCATGGCTTGTCTAGCATGACATCCCAAGCAGACAGACATTGGATCCCCTTGGAATGACACCAGTAATTGTGCCACTTGTTATAACTGATCATTCTGTGTTTGTACTGTGGCATAATTCTTGGTGAGGGTAGGATGCTGCAAATGGTCAGTGTCATACCGGCCTGGACTACATAATCGGAGAGCTCATCTATGTCTCTTTTCATGTAGTCCTGGGAGGTACATCTCAGGTCATTCACACCAGCATGGACTATGACTGCATCATATTTCTACTTGCTTTGGGGTGACCTGCATACTTGTGTTATGTGGCGTATTGTAGCAGCCTACAGGCAGCTTACTGTACCCTTTCCTTTGTTCAGTCTGGTGTGCGGGACAGCAGTGTGTCTCACTATGGAGTCACCTATTACAACTGTATTAGGCATGTTGTTTCTCCTTCTGGCCTGTGACTGTTTGGCACACCAGCTTTGTGTACTATGTGGTGCATGTGCTATGTTTGGAGGTTGTTTGATTGGGTGTCTGCTTTGGAGGCCTCTGTTGGTGTGGTGTGTTTGTAATTTGGGCCTCTGGAATGTTTTTCTGTGTTTATGTCTTTGGTTTGCAGTTGTGATAGGTCTATGTGGGACTGGGTTTGTGGTGTGTGTGGTTACCTGCTCCTCCTGACTAGTTTTGGGAGTACTGAGTTGAGGGAGCTCAGCCTCCAGTTTGGATAAATGGTTGCATCTCTCACATATATTTGTATTTCTTGGGGGGGAGTTAAGGGTTGTCTGTGTACTTGGGGCATGTGTAACATTGCCTCAAGATTCACAGATTCAACTTGTTGTAGCTGGCCTTAGTGGATAGTATGTGTGGACATATTTTATTGCCATACTACTGATCAGTGATTACTTCTATTTTTATGTTTGCTCTATCATATAGTAACTTCCTCATTCTCTTGCATGGTTTGTTAATGGCTGGAGTCCACCATGCCAGATGCCTGCATGTATGGCATTGTGTCTTGTTTTAATTTGGGATTGCATAATCCAAGCATTCCTGGCGGTGTTCATGGAATGCCTGTATAACAGGTTCTGAGATTTGGCCTATATTTTGCAACTGCACAGGGCCTTTAATGGATTCCACATCAGTTTGGAGGAGTGCAACTTTTGCTTTACACATATTTTTTACTGTGGTTTTCTGGCCAGGGACTGTGGTCAGGATGTGTATATATCCAGTGTTATTACTCTATGGTCTGGTCTTACCATTGAGCAATACACTTCTCATCTTGCCATCCAGTACCCATGTTGCTGATTATCACATCCAGTATGCTTACCCATCTTTTGGGAGTGGTACGTTGTTCCTGGGCATTTTGGTTTATGGATTCTATGAACTTTTGTCCTACAGTGTTGGAGCTAGTATAACGCTCCCAGTCTATCTCTGGGTATTTTCAGTCACCCAATATAATATGGTTTGGAGGACATGATATATTCATGTATTCCAACATAGGCCAGGTGCAGTTCCTGGTGTTCGGACGGTAGTCTGTAGCAGGCTATAAACTGGGAGGCAGTTTTAGCCACTGTTACTTGACCATGGCTAGTCCATGCTGCTTCTTGTTGTGGTACCAACATGGGGGTGTGGTTATCCTTGACAATTATTGCTAGTCACCCTCCTTTTGTAGCTTGTTCCATGTTTTGAGGCTGTGCAGCACAGTATGAGGTGTAACCTGGTAGTGTTAGGGTGCTGTTGTGAGCCTTGACCCAGATTTCTGTTACAGCACAGATATCTCCATACTGGGTGAGTTTAGACTGCATGCATCTTGCTGTTTACACTTCTTGCATTGGTTAGCATTACATCTAGGTTCTTATCCCTTCTGATACCTATGGAGGTAGGTTTGTGTTTTGAGCTTTACCTATTCAGGGCATGCTGTGGGTAACAACAGCCTTTGCCAGTATCCATACGGCCTGCACTGATAGGTGCATGCCAGTCCTAGCAGGTGAAGCATCATGTCATGCTCAGCATGTCATCCCAGGCTGGCACACATTGGATCCCCTTTGACTAACTGCAATACTTCAGCCAATTATTGCAACTGATCATCTCATTGTCATATTGTGGCATGATGCTTGGTGAGGGTAGGATGTTAGTCACGGTCCTCAATTGTGCATATAGTGCATGGTGTTACATTACTTAACACATGGCATTCATGCCTCAGGTGGTGCTGCAGGGCTGCCTCTGTCGGATGCACATATTACACTCCCTGTACATGTTTGTGAGCAGGTCATGTCATTTTAGGCATCTCTGTTATTATTTGAGTGAGTCAGAGGGGGTATCATTCCCAGGGTTCCTACTGAGCCAGTGTATGTGCTATGCATTGCCTCTTTGCCAAGGCCAGGGCATACTGGGCATGCCTCCTTCTGCCTACTGGGGCAGGCTCAGGTTGTTCCTCCTCCAAGTCACGCTCTGCCTGTGATGGCTTTGGCAATGGTGGGGGGCTGTTTGGCCCGGCCCTATGCTGGTCCTGCTGCAGCTGTTTTCGCAAGATCATATTATGTAGCATAGCACATACCATGACAATTTGGGTACATGTAGTTGGTGTGTACTGCAAGGCTCCACCAGATGTGTCCAGACACCAGAACCGTGATTTGAGCAGCCCAAACACACGCTCTATTACATTACTTGTTTGTGCGTGTGCCTCATTATGGTGTTCCTGTTCAGGTGTGTGTGCATTTCTGATGGGTGTCATCAGCCACGGCTCCAGTGCATAACCTGCATCCCCCACTAGGTGTCCATGTGGGATGTCCCCATTGGCAAATGTCTGGTACAGCTGCGTCAAATGCCAGATGTGGGAATCATGGTAGCTACCAGGGCAGGCAGCACACACATTCATTATTACACCGTGGGCATCACACACGACCTGGCAGTTGATGGAGGGGAATCCATTGCGGTTAATGTAGGCCCTACCACACTCACAGGCTGGTGCTTTGATGCATATGTGCGTGCAGTCTATTGCACCCACTACCTCAGGGTATTCCGCTATTTGCTGGAAAAGGCACATATTGCTGGCCAATACCACATGGGCATTGGGGAAATATACATGATCACCGACATGTGCTGACATGGCATCCAGGAACTGGTGCAGTACCCTGGAGGCTGATGCCTGTGATATCCCCATCATATCACCAGTTGGTCTTTGGAAGGTACCTGTTGCTTGCATTCTTAGGCCAACACATACCTTGGTTTCCACTGGGATGGGTTCCCCTCTGTTGGTTCTGTGTGTGAGGCGTGGCCTGCACAGCTCAACTATTTTCTGCAGGAGCTCTCTGTCCACTCTATAGCGCTCTACTATCTACAGCTCATGTAACCCGTGGTAGGTGACCCTGGGCCTGTACACTCTTCTCCGTCTCCTCACTGTGGGTTGTCTGGCACCGTCTGCATTGTCACCACCCTCAGCAAGTTGCCTATGTCTCATTATGACAGCTATGGCAGCCCCTAACATTTCTGCTCTGAGTTCAGCTTTTTCAGTTTTCACTTCTAATAGCTTACTCCTGTCTTGCAGTGTCTCTTGAGAGAAACATCCTGCACTGCTGTTTGCAGAGTTTTAAGTGCTTGGCTGAGCTACTATTCTGCCTGTGTAATTGCCTGCTTCTAATTGTTTTCACCTGCTAGCTCCAGCAGTATTCCCTGCTAGCTTCCTACTAAGTCTGTTGCTTCCCTTTTCCTCTCTGTTTCCTCAGGGGGGAGCAACGTGCATACCAGCAGAAATACGCTCACAGTGGCTTACACGCGTGCACACATGCTTACACGGTTCAGAATCTGCTTATTTGGGTTATAACGTGCGCACACCAGCGCAAACAGTGTTAAACATCTCCCAACACACTCCCACATGCTCAGTCTGCCTTACACGCGCGCACAATGTCCTACTTGCGCTTCATGGCGCTCACACGTGCGCTTGCACACCCAGCAAGAAACTTTGGTGTAGGCAACAGTGTGCACCTTCAATTTCTTGACTTTCCCATGCTTATGTTGTGGCACTCCTCTTTCCATGATATGTGTCTGACATCTGTCATGTAACACTGACCTCCAATGAACTGCATTTCTTTCTGCCATTCCCCCCTGTGATGTCACCTATCTCCTACTCTGTTCCTCCCCCTTATGTAACTCTTACACTACTCAGAATGTGCTCATTTGCTATGTGACAGTGGAATTCAGTATCCTAACATTCATTTGCATCAGATTGCCTACTAATGCTTAGTTACATGTCTTACACTCAGCTTCCCCCCCTTAGCAACCACTAAACGGTGGCCATGTTGTTTTTGGTCTGCTGGTCCCTGCATTGTAAATCCATGTATTGCATAAAACCCACATTTGTGGGTTTATAACCTTCATTTTTATGTTTTATATAGCGCAGCCCGTTTGCGCGGGGCTGCGCTGCGTTTAAACACCGGCGATCGCCGAAAAAAAAAAGTATTTATTTATCATATTTGCATCGGGGTACCTTGCCAATGGCCACATATTTGGCCATTGGCCTGCTGCCTGACACATATGCACCCTTTATTTGGAGCTGACATGGCTCCATTGTGTTTTTTGCAGAAATGTACTCAGTTGTCAACTGAGTACATTTCTGCAGCTAAAACAGCTCTTACACGGGCTGTTTTGGGCTTCCTGGATCACTAATCTACCTCATTTGCATGCTATTCGGCTGCAAGTGAGGTGATTAGCATATCCACGCCCACTCCGTGTAAGAGATGTTTTAGCTGGTCTCTTACACGGACTTTAGGGCTGTTCCTGGATCGCAAAGGCTGCATGAAGTCTTACACTACTCTTAGACTCCATGCAAGCCTTCGTGAATCCTGCCCAGGGTGTATGAGTATTTATACAACATAAAAAAAAAAAGAACAGGAATGCACTCTTTAATCACGTGCACCAGAATCCTGGACATCAGTTTAAATTTGTGATTTTGGAAAAAGTACTATTAAATGATGGGGGGGGGCATGGACACTCACCCTTGAAAATCAAGAGCTTTATTGCCAACTGTTCATGAAGGCAGATTTGTTGTCAGGTTTAAATGAGCAGTTATCTATTGCATGCTTGCTTAAGTTAAAAGCACTTCAAAGATAATCCCCGGGATTCATGAAGTTCGGCGCAAGGATGACATTAGCCTTGTGCCGACCGTGTGACGTAGAGATGGCGCAGCAGCACCACATGCATATTAATGAAGGCATGCTGCTGTAATGGCCACTTGCATAGGAAACATGCACGAGTGCAGAGGGCATGTCCAAGCACTGCATGGAGGTATGAACATGTCGGCTGCATACACGCAACCTAAAATGCTGACTAGTATGGCCTGCCTCTAATAGTAATCACTCCTGTCAGTGTCCATGGATGCTGAAATGTATGCAAAGCATACAAGACAGTTTTGTGAACACCAAAATAAAAAGTAAACACAAAGGAACATAGCTGAATATTGAGTCCCCGTCCCTCGAACAAATGATATTTAAAACCCCATGCTCGTATTCCATTGTAGTGTCGATAGTTATACCAAGTGGAAGTGAAACGCATCATGTTAGCATGCCACTAATTGCTAAGCCTAGCCCAATGGTTAAGGTTACCACCTGTCCCAAATTGTGAGAGACAGCCCCCCCTCTAGGCAGTTGTGTCCATACCAAAACCATTATAAATGTCAAATGTCCTGCGATTGTAGGCCATAATTATGTCCCATATTTTATGTAATAGTCCCATACAATACTTATTTCCATATATAAAATACCTAAATGTTACAAGAAACAGAATAAGCAAGTAAATGAAACAGAATAAGCAACTAAAACGCTACAACAATAAAAGCTTATATTTAGGCATAAAACTAAAGTACTATCCTTTGTATTGACCATGGGTATGTGTTGGTCTGTAAACTCTGATGTGTGTCCCGAAAATGTCCCATCCTGGTCATATGAACAGGTGGAAACCCTACCAATGGTCAGAGCATTCGCCCAGTATCTGCCCATTTGCGGTCCAAGTCGTTCTTGT
Organism: Protopterus annectens; assembly: GCF_019279795.1. Lineage (NCBI taxonomy): Eukaryota > Metazoa > Chordata > Ceratodontiformes > Protopteridae > Protopterus > Protopterus annectens. The sequence goes on from NC_056744.1 coordinate 272,696,309, forward strand.
CAGGATGGCCCAAATATGAATGGGTATTGATGGATGGTGTCTGCGGAATATGGGGGTGGTGGGTGACATGTAATGTAATAATTCACCAAGGGGAGACTGGGTTGGATGCACAATAGGTGAACGGGAGGTGTACGAGGGAGCAGTGGGTGAATCAAGAAGATAACCAAAGAAAAAATATTTATGTCCGCAATACAATCCCACAAACATGTGAACATTAAAAAGTTGTGTGTACAATGGGATAGTCATCATCACATGTACCTGGACCATGTAGAAGTGATGTGCATACCAGGATCATGCGCCTGAGGGACAGGGGTAAGGATAATAGGAGTATGTTGTGGTGCATATTACAAGGGTTTCATGTGTGCAGTGTGCACGTGTGTGTAATGGACAGCTATGGATAGGGCAGATATTGTCCTAGGAGCTAATTGGCCTTATGTGTCCATAGGTCCAGGGAACTAATGGCTCTGCCATTCAGAGGCACAGGGAACTCACCTATGGGGTGGCGAAAGCCAACACACTCTAGCTAGGCTTATAAATACCCTTGGTAAGACATCCTAGTACCTACCTTTGCACTTATTACATGTCTTATGTGCGTGGATAGTTAACTAGCTCTTCCATTTTACTTTGCTAGCATGCTGATAAACTGTCAGGTGACTAAAAGTCATATGTATCCTGTTATTGTGTATTGTAAATGCCAATAGACATAACTGTTTGCCTAACATAACAGTAATGCTGTGTAACTTGTAATACATATCTGCCTACAATACTGTACATTACACAGTTATTGGCACAATATCCCACAATGCAAATCATAATTGCACAATGGGCCAACCTTCGACTTGTTATTCTCAGTAATGCACCCATACATATGGCTACTGTTACAATATTTCAACATATACTATCCCCTGTTATAGCACATACTTGTTGGACCAGCCCTGCCACTGACAGCGGCTGGTGAGGAATATTTGTTTTCAAAGCCCTTGTATAGCATCCCTTGTGGTGTATGTGGTGTTTGCCTTGTGACCTACAGCAGTACACACAAATACTACAAGTGGTACTATGCTCAACAATACATCACTACAAGATAACTGTTTCCACTATATGGATTGCGTGCACTTTAAATACTACAGAACAGGTACTAAATACACAGACATACTGGCTGTTCTACATACCTTATTACTAACCCAAGGTGCTGTTAACTGTTGATTCAATCCTTTTCAGTTTGTGTTTCAATCTTTTTTGTAATGTTCTGCTGATATATACAAATGGTTTGAATGTGTAATAAGCCATCCTTTTCTAGTTAAATATCAGTAACATGTGGTATCCTGACCACCAATTGGTGTTCCAAAGTAGTTCATTAGATGCACATCAGCTGTGCAGCTACTCCATTAGCCGATACCATGGCAATAGTGGTGTATAACTGAGTACTCCTTTTGGGCATTGTCTGTTTGCCTTAGCTTGGAGGAAGACAGCATGGATGTGTTGTTTGTGATGTATTTCAACAGCTATATGGAGACAGACAGAGATATATTAGCTTCATGACTCCTGTGGATTGTGTGTATTGGCTAGACGATTTTGTTCTACATGTGAGTACAGCTGTTATATTTCAGAACATTGCCACTTATGCAGGGTTTGTTTGTACCTGATACTTCTGCAGATGTTTAAGTCTGGCAAGGATGTTTGGGCATCTCAAGGCTGTACGGCTATGCAGGGACTGTTATGTGGTTTACAGTCTGCTCACCAGACATCCTTGATTTGGTGTACATGTGTAGCATACTGTGCTGTTACTCAGTAATTGGTAACACATCCCGGTGTACACACAACCCTCTGAAACAGGATTAGTGCAAACAAACCCCGTAACATCAGCAGCTGTTCCATTGTATAACAGCAACTATTTCACATAGGGCCATGTTAGTGTGTCTCTGACAAGGTATGTTAAGGCTTCTGCAGATGTCCTACAGTGAGTGAATGATTTCTGGTGTTATTACAGTTTGTATTGTAATTTTTTTGGGTATGGAGGTGATGGTGGGTGTGCATAGCAGATGCAGGTGTGTAGGAACTGCTTTTATATATAATTGATATATGCGTGAGGGTTCCTTCTCTATTTGAACACCTATCCTTTAGTGGACTAATCTATGGTAATTGCAGGCTGATTCATTAAGGCACTGTTATGTGGTTCCTGTATAGCATGCAAGTGATGTTAGTCCTTGAATCCTTTCGGAAATACATCAGAATGTAATAAAGTGTTGCTACATGAAAGCTGTGTATTTCTGTCATAGGTATTTGCAGTCATTGGAGTTGTGTTGGTGACTGACCCTCTTTGGCTAGGGTTGCCACCTTTTCATATGGCCATAGTGGGACATTTTCGGGACACACGTCAGAATTTACAGACCAACACAAACCCCCAGTCAGTACAAGGGATAGAACTTTCCTTTCTTGCCTAAATATAAGCTTATTCTTGTAGCAGTTTAGTTGCTTATCCTGTTTCTTGTAACATGTAGGTATTTTAGATATAGAAAGAACTATCATATGCAACTATTACATTACATATGGGACATAATTATGTCCTACAATCCCACGACCTTTGGCACGTTTAATGTATTTGGTCAGGACACAACCACCCAAAGAGGGACGGTCCCTTGCAAAGTGAGACAGGTGGTAACACTATCATTGGTGCTCATGTCCATAGCACATATTTGTAATAGTGTATAGGCATATACCCTCCATATACTTTGTTCATAAAAGCTGGTCATGGCGGAATGTGTGATTGCTATGGTCCATGTTATACACATATATGAACACTTCAACGCTGAATACAGGATACCTATGGAATCCCGAAATCACACAGTTCCAACGCACACAGTACCTGGCCCAGACTCCCATGCTTCACATTGCCTACAGCGACAATAACTCACGAAAGTAACATGAACATGGAACACATGCACACACAGACACACTGCTACCCACCACATCCAAACAAACCATCCTACACTACGTATAAGCAGGTGGGCAAGCCCCCCTACACCCCCCATGTAGGTGTCTGCACCCCCCCACACCCCCCCACTTTAATATTCTACCTCCTAGATCGCGCAGATGCACAAAGCTAACCCACACCCACACATTAGAGTCCACCGAGAACACACACCACACTCAGAACACACACTTACATACACTACAGCCCTCAGAAACACTCTTACACACAGTAATCTACCTGAACCACAACACCAGAAGCACTGACTAACTGTCCTTTAACATTGTGATTTTTAAACCTCGCACAGCTGATGTTTCAGTACTGTGTTCTTTTAGACCTTAAGCATCGGTATTACACGTGCCGGTATGTAAAGCAGTTGGTATGTGGTAGGTATCCCATTTATATGTACCTCCATGGTTATGTAGATGTTGTTAACCTATCTATATATCTACATATATATGTATATCCCCATATATAGACATTTCACTCTCTCTCTCCCTCTCTCTCTCTTTCTCTATATATGATGATGTATATATATATATATATATATATATATATATATATATATATATATCTGTATATATATATATATATATATATATATATATATATATATATATATATATATATATATATATATATATATAAAACATACACCTTCCATTGGGTACATGCCAGTTTGTCCTATTTCCACACATTCCTACCTTTTGTGTTTTATCCTGTCAGTATACACAACTGCCATTGGTACATCTCAAGTAACTTAGTGGTATGTTATTGTGAAGATTGTGTACATGGTTGCGTGTTCTAATCCTGGCAGTGTTATTTTACCTCTCAGAGCAGGCACTGGTAGTGCAAGGGTGATTAACGCACATTTCAGCAGTTGTGTGTTCCACATGTTTATTGTTTTGTGAAAAACTACCTATATATGCAAGCGTGTTTAAGGTATACTATGTAACATGTAAACATCTGAGAAGATTCCTGTCATGGATACTCCCCATTATTTGGAACTATATCCCTGATTACATTATACAAAACCCCTCACTAACACTCCAGGGAATCCTTGCAGAGTGGGTGGGGAACAGTGGATTTACCCCAGGGATCCCACAATTGGCTCTACTCCACAGAGGGACAGTTAGTTAATCGATGGGGTGGTGACAGCAGACACTTTTTGCCTATGCTTATCAATGGCCTCGGGCAGTTGGGCATGTACCTACTTATGTATCTATGAACCTCTACATACAGTAGGGACACATGCTGATAGCTTAATTTACTGTTCAGGTATTGACTTACCTTTTGCAATAGCGGTTGTGTGTACAATAGTTGAGGGCTACTGATGTAGGATGCACATAGTAGACCACCTATACATGACAATTTACAGGTGGTCGTGTGTGTGTGTGCCATCCATGTTTGCTGTGTGTGCAGGTGGAGAAGGGTGTCAGTCCATGAGTGCCAGCACTGTCAGTGTGTGTGCTATACGTTCCCTCTTTGCCAAGGCATGGGCATACTGGGCATGCCTCCGTCTGCCTACTGGGGCTAGCACAGGGTGTTCATGGTCTGAGTCCATCTGTGCTTGTGGGTCCCTTGGCAATGGTGGTGGGCTGTGAGGGCCTTCACCATTCTGTTCCTGCTGCAGCTGTTTCTACAGGACCATATTGTGTAGCATGGCACATACTATGAAGATGTGGACACATGTGCCTGTGTGCCTGGAGAGTACTGCAAGGCTACACCAGATATGTCCAAGCAACAGAACTGTGATTTCAGCATCCCAAACACACGCTCTATGATGATTCTGGTTTCTGCGTGTGCCTCATTATGGCATTCTTGCATGGCTGTGTTTGCATTTCTGATGGGATTCCTCATCCATGGTTCCAGTGCATAGCCAGCATCCCCCACCAGGTGGCCATATGGGATGTTCCCCCCTGGCAAATACCTGATACAGCTGTGAGGAATGCCAGATGTGGGAGTTGTGATAGCTTCCAGGGCTGCCAGCACACACATCCATGATAATGGGCTTTGCATTGCACACAACCTGGCAGTTGATGGAGGGTTATCCCTTGCAGTTTATGCAGCACCTACCCTGCTCACCGGGTGGTGACTTGATGTGTATGTGCATGCAGTCTATTGCACCCAGTACCTCCAGGTAGTCTGCCATATGGTGGAAGAGATGCATATTGCTCGCCACCTCCTCCTGCATTCGGGTGAAGTATATGTGCTCATTGGCATGTGGTAACATGCCATCCAGGAACTGGTGGAGTACCCTGGATGCTGATGCCTGTGAGATCCCCATGATATCCCCAGTTGGCCTTTGGAAGGTACCTGTGGCTAGCATTCTCAAGCTTACAAATGCCTTCGTGTCCACTGGGATGGGTTCCTTTCTGTTACTTCTGGCTCTGAAGTGTGGCCGGCACAGCTCAACAAGTTGCTGTATGATGTCACTGTCCACCCTGTAACGCTCTACTATCTCAAAATCATGTAGCCCCTGGTAGGTTACCCTGGGTCTGAACATTCTTCTCCACCTCAGGTGCCTGAGATTGTTGTCAGCATCATCCTTCACACCACCGTCAGTCTCCAACACATGCTGGTGAATCAAAGCTAATACGGCCCCTAACATGTATATATTAAAAGTTCCCTGTCTGTATATACCAATGGTGCAGAGTGTCTGGGAAAACACAAGTGTATGTGTGGAGCTTTCACACCTTATACTATTGTGCATTGGATGAAGCTGGTGTAATTGGGTGTGTTTGTGCAATTCCAGCTGCGGGATATCTTAATTATTGGTTTTACAGCAGGTACTGCAATTGTGGGTCCTTTGGTGTTGACTTACACTTGGCTGCTGTGATTCATATATTGCCCTTTACATCAATTTTCAACCCAATTCCTCTCTCATTGTCAGAATGCATCCAGCTGCCAGCTTTCTTGTTTTGTACTTTCACAACCCTGGATTGTGTTGGGAAATGTGTTATGTAGCTGATCTACTAAAGGTTTGATTTGTTCTGCTGTGACAGTTCTCTTTTCTTTGCTGTACAGCACCTCCCATTTCCTGTTCTGTAGGTAGCTGCTAGCAACCTTGTTAGCTGTTGTCAATGGCCCACTGTGAGTTCCTAGGTGTTAATTACTCATTTGTACTCCAATTGCCATGCTGCAGCATTTTCTTATTGCCTTCGCGTATCCTTCCTGTCTCAGCTGTGGTGCATGCCGCACACAGCCATTTGCCAGGTTTCGAGCATGTTTTCATCCACACTCGCATGCACTTTTGGTTACCTTGTGTGCTCTCAGTTAAACAAAGCTATGGCTACTTCCACACCCCTATTCTGTGGCATTGCTTAGCAACAGGCAACCCGGATTAGCAATGATCCAATGTGCTTACAGCTACGGTGGTGCACCCATCTCTTGATGACATGTTTACCTCCAGGCCACTCCTCGGTGTTGTACCACTATGCCGTGTGGTATATCCTTACACCGGCAGGGCATTTGCGATTCAGTATTACTTGCCTCATTTGCATGGCATTGACTACTAATTCCTAGTTACCAAATAGAACACTGTCACAGACCCTTAGCAACCCTTGCACCATGGTTCTGGTGTAGCATGCATGCCATTGACTATTATGGGGTATTCATGAATTGTGTTACATTGCAGTTTTATGACATCTAAATATATTTTCCTTGTGATCCCATTTGCACACAGATGCACTGTGGTTTTACTTTGTGTTAGTGTGGCTATGACATTAAATGTTATTTTTTATGCGTTGTGCATTTCTTTATGCTATTGGCTATATATTTAGCCATTGGCATATATTAACATTATAATACGTAAGTTTGGTCCGCTTTCATGGCTCCAATTTTATGTTTGACAAAATGTAAACTGTTTTTTTTTTTTGGTTTACATTTCTTCATGCTTACGCTACACCTACACCAATTCATGAATCGATTTATACCTTCATTTGCATGCTACACTGCTGCGCATGGGGTAATTAGCATACATGCGCCAGGAGCTGCGCAGCTCTGGCATATGCTGGTAGTGCACATGAAAACAGCTCGTACCTGAATCGCTCAGCAGCCATATTTGGTGCTAGATCACAGACGCTACTCCGGCGCCTGGCGCAAGCTTCATGAATCCCAGGGAATGTTTTCATCTTAACATTTAATGTTGAATTTTATAAACAACACACTGTATAAAACACGAAATATTATCTTACAGTTTTTGCTTATGTATTTATTTCTTAAATTAATTTTAGTTTTAAAACTTAGCATATCTTTTAGTCTAATTTTAATGTTTGTGTTAAGTCTTTTATGAATGAAGGGTTACTATCAATGGGTTGTCTCTTGTAAGGAGGCTTGTTAGTCACATGATGGTGTTTCTTGAATCTATTGGACAAGGCAGTACATTTAAAAAGGAAGCTATTTTGTGTATTTTACCTGGTGATGTTTTTAACTTTAAGACGAAAGAGCTCATGTATGCAAGTATTTTTTTAATTACAGGATAGAACTTTCGAATGATACAGTGTATTTCATTTACCCTGCCATTCAGATAATTTTGCTTCAGCGTGCCACTTCTTTCCTAGCTTTCTTAGTACAGGTTGAGGTGATTCATAACAACTTCAGTGCCTTATAAATGGAAATAACTAATAAGTTTGGCTTTGTGTCTTTTGCCAGATCTTTTAGTTTTATACAAGTTCAAATTTTGATACAAGTTCAGATGCTAACATAAATAAAACACTATTGTTCTGGTCATATGTTGTGTTGTTTAATATTTTGCCTATTCTTCAATTTGCATTTGAATGTGTATACCCCACAATTCCATTGGAATGCATGGGGTTACATAATTGTGCATGCAAATGTATGTTAATCGGCATCCAGATTTTTGGCCAGTTGTACCTACTTTTCAAGGTCTTTGTCCAGATTTTTGATATTTCCAGGTTGAGAGGTATGGAGAGAGCCACCAGCCCACCAGACTTTCTAAATGTCCTGATTTTTTGTGATGCAGTTTATGCCATATTTTTTTTAAATATGTCTGTATGATCTGAACAAATGACAAAAGGCTCTCCCTATTTTGTCTCAAATTCTTTCTGTGTACCTTGCAGAATTTTTGATTTTCTGGTAAGTCACTATGTATGTCTTGCAAGTGGCATGGAAGGTTAAGGGAGTGAGATGCTGTTCTTGTTGTGCAGTGTTTGATTCCCTGAGTTGTCATTTGCCTAGTGTGTGACCTTGAGCAAGTCAGTTAACTAAACATCATTTCCTGGTCACTACTGAAAAGGGACTGAGTTAACAAGTGTGTGTGTGTATGTATATACATATATATATATATATATATATATATATATATATATATATATATATATACATGGTATTATAGCACCATACCTTTTTTTTGTTCAAAAAAGACATTGTTACAAAACCTATTGCTCCAAAAAGTGTTTAAGTGAAATGGACTAACACTAATACATACAATCTGCTTATGATTCTTGACCTCTTATCCCCTCAAGTCTCATTATTTTTGTATTTGACATGCTACTTCAGCAAAGAAGTTGAGCGCAATGCCACCCACTACCAATACCTTCTTGACGGTCAGCATCATTAATAAAAAAACAAAAACAAGAGTCCACACCTAACAACATTCCCTTTACACTTTAAACATTGTAGACATTTGCTCTGCCCTGACATGAAGCATAAATTTTGCTACATTTAAGTGCAATGTATACTGAGTGTTCAGTTGAAGTACCTCTCCCTGGAGCACGTGTTGCATCATGTGCACATTTTATTTTAACAGGGGAACTTAGAGATATTTACATATTTACACATGCACATTTTATTTTAACATGGGAACTTAGGGATATTTACATATTTGTTTATTTATATATTTTTTTACAGTAAAGGAATGTCATACGTCTTTGCCTTAAAAATAAATGAAAAAATAGCAGAAACAAATTTTTCTTGAAGGACAATGGTGCTGACTGTATTTGTATAGTTTGATTGGTTACTGATATAGCATAAGGTGTTTACAACATTTTACATAAGTAATATTCACTATGTTTATTGTGACTTATAAAATCCAGTTTAAATCCTAGGTTGATATTCATAGTCCTTACACGAATGTGTCAACGCAGTTGGCACTGTTTATGCATAAATGCAGCCAAGGTGAAATTCATAGACACCATTTACGCTAACAAGTTATAACCTTGAATAAACGTATGCAAATGAAATAATAATGAGTAAAACATTGTATGCTAGTAAGTTTTTTTCTGCCTATTTGTGATATATAGTCCTTTTTTGATATGTTTCTTCTCTGCACTGTCCTCAGATTTATTATAAAGGGATGAAGCTCAAGTTTTATATCTATTTTGCAAATGGTGAAGACGCTTTCTCTCATGCTGCTAGCATTATTATTTCCTGGTTTGAGGTACTTGACATGGACGAGGCAAATCTGCAGGTGGCCAGTGACACTCACTGTCCAAGAAGGCGAAGATGCAGACAGAGAATAACTCATAATTTTGATAATCAGGAAATCCTTGATAGGTTCATAGTGGACAGGGATATTGTAAGGGTCTTAGTGAGCATGTGTAGTCCCCACAGGTGTACTGAGAGGATGTGTGGCCTTCTTAACTCTGTGGATACTATGGTACGTATAGCACTCACTACACTTGCTATGGGTACCTACCATAGTCCTACCGGGGACACGGGTAAATATTAGGCTTCTGTCTCAAGGATACTTCAGCAGTTCATGGACATATGCTTGGCTCGATGAGGGGATGTCATGTCAGCTGTATAGTGACTTGCATGAATGATATGACCAACTTGATGCAGATGACCTATACATACTGATGTCACAGTGCTACAGGACTGGAACCTTGAAAGAGAGGTTCTGCTACATCTAGATGAGCACTGATGTAGCCTGCATGAAATCTGTTGTGTCTGTCCCCCTCCTACATCCATCTTGAAAAGCACTTGTAGTGTAATGTAATATGCACATGTTTGGACAGTATCCTGTCCTTTTTCTCTTTCAAGGCTAACTCCTGTTTCAGTCTGGTAAGTCCTCACTAGTTTACAAATGAAGACATACATGGATTCTTAGTGTGCCACCATACTACGGATCAATGTGATCATGACATTATTCTGCTCTCTGCCATTTCCATAGGCTCATAGCTTCATAGGTAAGTACTAGGCTAGGTGTCCATGTGGGCTGCTTTAAACCTAAAGAATGTCCCTTTTTGTGCTCAACATAACCTATCCCATTTGGTTATAGACTGGCCTTAGCCATCCCATGATTGATAATTTTATTTTACCCCTAATGAGAATAACTGGGATCATACCATAGATAATTTGAGTGGATCCATGCATGGGATAAAGCATTTAGGAACTGCACCTGTCCATTATTATTACAGAGGACAGTCCTGAGGTAAACTTTCTGTAGCAAATGTCCATGTAGTGCTGGAAATTCTCATGTACACCCTGGTCAACAATGACCGTTTGTAGCTGACTCTCTGTGGCTGTGCAATAAACCTTAACAATGTTACATCACTTTTTCTGTTGGGCAGCCATTGCTTTACATGGTTCTTGAGGTAGCTGTGACATCTGCCTGACCCTTGCACCCCTAAAGTCACAGGGGATGCTGTTACCTCTGAATTTCTGCCTACTGTAGGTTTGCAGACATCAATGTTGAGGTGCATGTTTTTTTTATCCCTGAACAATCTGTAGAGTAATGCCATACTGGACTTGATTATGTGATCCAGAGTCACTTCCTGCAGAATTACTAACAAGTTATAGAGTGTAAGATCCTGTCATTAATGGGAATGTTTGCCACTTTACTCAGGCTGTTTTAGAATTATAACTATATTATTATCACCATCATCAACCATTATTCTGGTATCTTCTAAATTCACTGGTACAGAGGAACTGCCTGTTTCTGCTGATGACGCTATAAAGAACTAATTGAATGGTTTACTGCTCAGATACTAGCATTCACTACTGTATTGTGCAAAATGAAGTGTGCAGGACATTTAACCTGCACAGTCGGTTCAGTGTCATTATGTGCAGATGTGGAGGGTTCATCTGTAAATAGTATTTTTCATGTGTTGCATGTAATAATTCCACCTAACCAGTCATTTTTCTGGGTTTATATGTTGTACTTGTCAAACCAACCTTTATGACCAGATGGTTGATCCAGCAGATGTGGATAATAGCTAATAACCACAAACCCTACAATTATGCTCATGCCATTGTCATCCATTCCATAGTCATGCTCCTGAATGGAGAGTTGACATTCCTCATCAGGTATTAAAAGAGCAAATGTTTTAGGTCCCCCAAGTAGTGCTATGAGCAACTGCATTTTGCCCTGCTTTTATTCAGGCATTTTCTGCAATATTATTGGCCTTCTTCTTGCGGTATGTTAATGTGCAGTTCCTTCTACCAAAAGCATTTATATCCATAACCACTTGATTCCAGGCCTTTGCCTTCTCAACTTGTTTGCGTCCTCTTTTCAAAGAAGATGCTTTCCTTACTTTCTGTAGGCTGCCGTGAAGATGCTGTTCTCCTGATGGATTAAAGTGTTTTTTCTTTGTCTGAATCCCTACTGCTGCATCATTCATTTACATAACACGTAAAGCCCAAAGTAATACACTGAAACCTAATATTTACATAACGCATAAAGCCAAAGTAATAGACTGAAACCTAATATTTACATAACGCATAAAGCCAAAGTAATACACTGAAACCTAATATTTACATAATGAATAAAGCCAAAGTAATACACTGAAACCTAATATTTACATAACACATAAAGCCAAAGTAATACACTGAAACCTAATATTTACATAACGCATAAAGCCAAAGTAATACACTGAAACCTAATATTTAAATAACGCATAAAGCCAAAGTAACACACTGAAACCTAATATTTACATAACGCATAAAGCCAAAGTAATACACTGAAACCTAATATTTACATAACGCATAAAGCCAAAGTAATACACTGAAACCTAATATTTACATAACGCATAAAGCCAAAGTAATACACCGAAACCTAATATTTACATAACGCATAAAGCCAAAGTAATACACTGAAACGTAATATTTACATAATGCATAAAGCCAAAGTAATACACCAAAACCTAATATTTACATAACGCATAAAGCCAAAGTAATACACTGAAACCTAATATTTACATAACGCATAAAGCCAAAGTAATACATTGAAACCTAATATACATAACGCATAAAGCCCAAAGTAATACACTGAAACCTAATATTTACATAACGCATAAAGCCAAAGTAATACACTGAAACCTAATATTTACATAACGCATAAAGCCAAAGTAATACACTGAAAGCTAATATTTACATAATGCATAAAGCCAAAGTAATACACTGAAAGCTAATATTTACATAACGCATAAAGCCAAAGTAATACACTGCAACCTAATATTTACATAACACATAAAGCCAAAGTAATACACCGAAACCTAATATTTAAAGCCAAAGTAATACACTGAATCCTAATATTTAGATAACGCATAAAGCCAAAGTAATACACTGAAATCTGATCTACTCATCAGCCAAGCAACAGGAAATGGAGCATGAAGAAAATGACCAGCTAGAATCCAAAAATATTTATTTTCGCTAACATCTTGGCTAACACAGCCTTCAAGTACAAGCATTTAAAACAACCATCTGCCTTATGTATCCATGTAAAAAGCAATCATACAATTAACCAAATAAATCAAAAACCTCCGATTACACTCTAAATTTAACCCATAAGGAACCTAAGTATTATATTTCAATATGTATATAGATTCCTTATGTAGAAATCTATTTTCTTATCTGGACACCACCATATTGGTCAGCCTTTATCTCTTCTAATATAGTTGCTTGTAAGCCTTCTACTTTATCTCCATGAAAATGTTTAAAATGTTTAGCTATGGAGCTCTGTTATGTCACATAAACGTTCTAGAAGTCTGACCTTAAAGGGTCTTTTGCTTTCCCCTGTATAAAACATATGGCAAGAACACGTAAGGGCATATATAATGCCCTGAGTATCACAATCAGAAAATCCTTGCACTACAAATCTAACTCCATTAATTTTTGGGAAACTATTTACTCCATACCTACAAGCTTTACATTTCCCACAACTCGTGGTACGTTTAGTATGTACTATATCAGAAATGTTATCCAGGGGAGCAATAAATCTATAGTAGAGCCAAAAATCTCTGATTCTTTTCCCTCTTTTATATGAGACCCTTGGGGCCAAACAACCACACTCCAAAAAGTCTCTTAGGGATTCTAAATAACTCCAATAAAATGTAACCAAATCCGCTAACTTAGAACTAAAAACATACCAAATCCACTAACTTAGAACTAAAAACATTATATGTAGTGACAAAGTACATTCTTTCTGTATCACTTTGCACTATTCTGTTGTCTACAACATGTACCCTACTCCTTTGTTATTTACCCCTGGGATTCCTATCCAGCATAGTAACATATTCCTGCAGCATTTCTCTGTGGTAACCTCTATCAATAGACATTCTCAATTTTTTTTCTTTCTCCATCCTAAAGTCTGTCTCATTATTACAAAGTTGACAAATTCTTAAAAGCTCACCATATGTCAGGGCTTGTAAAGTATGGGGAGGGTCACAATTATGAGATTGTAAATATTGGGTACCTTCATGGAATTTTCTATCCACCACCACATCCAAAAAAGGAACTTTCTTATTCACATTTAAACCATCAAATTGTAAATCAAATCTATTGTGTTGTAAATTAGACACAAAATCATTCACACACTCATTACCTCCCTTACATAAAAATATTAAGTCATCTTTAAATCTATAGTATTTGAAAACATAATGCTGATAAAACTCTGCCTGATATATACATTCTGTTTCAAACAAGCCCATACATATATTCTCATTCATGGGGGCAAAAGCTGCCTCTAGCTATTCCATGTTTTTGATGGTATAGATGTCCATTAAACTCAAAATAATAATTATTTAAACAGAAATGTACCAATTCTATAACATATTCTAAGCACAGAATCTCTTCCATTTGTCAGCATAAGATTTTCTAGTACTAGGCCTTCTGGCTTCCAAAATGACATCCTTCACAGCTTTACTGAGAGGTGTTGTTTGTATGACTACATGATTAGCCATGCTGCCAGGTTCAGAGTCTGTAGTTGATTGTGCAGGATCTGATTGTTTTGCTGGGACAGTAGTTGTGGTCTTTGAGGCAAGTTCCAAGCTTTGTATTGAGCCTAGTTCCTTAGGATTGGGTACCAGTATTGGCGGGGCCAGTCCGGGGCAATTAATATCATCTTTGGCTTCTCTTGTCTGATGTTTAGGAAGACCTTGGGTAGAAGAGACAGAGGAGAAAAGGAGTAAACTGAAGGATAGGATGTCCACTTTCCATGCTTGTCTGTGATAAGTCCTTTTGCAGAATCTTTTCAATTGATAATTTTGAGGAGAGGCAAATAGATGTATGTCTGGGCTCCCCCATTTTTCTGTTATCATGCTGAAGACTTGTGGATTTAGTTTCCACATGTGAGGATCCATAAGGTTTCTGCTTTAATCGTCTGCCAGAGTGTTTTGTTTTCCTGGCAGGAATTGAGCTTGAAGATGTATTTGGTAGGTCAAGGCTGTGTCCCACAGTGCCATGGCTAATCTGCAAAGGTGATATGAGTGTGTGCCCCCTTGCTTGTTTATATACCACATGACTGTAGTGTTGTCCATCTTTATCAGTAGTTGTCCTGGATGAAGTAAGTCCTTGAAGGCTATTAGGGCATTTTGAACAACTAGCATCTCTTTCTGGTTGATATGTAGATGCATTTGTTTTGGTGTCCATAAGCCCTGAATGCATCTTCCTGCCACGTGGGCCCCCCCAGGCATAATCTGATGTGTCTGTTGTTAAGGTTTGGCTGGCAGGGGGTAGAGTGAAGAGCAGTTCCATGTTTTGGTGACATGCCTTTGCCCACCATAGAAACTCCTGTTGCAGGCAGGGAATGAGAGGAATCATTGTTTCCAGACTGTGTGAATGTTGACTCCATAAACTTTTTAGGTACCATTGAAGTTTCCTCACATGCAGTCTTGCATATGGCATTAGTAGGATGCAGGATGCCATGAATCCCAGAGCCTGCAGAATTTGCATTGCAGAAAACTGGGTTTTTTGTTGGCATCAGTTGAAAGTAAGCAGTCAGTTGTCTTTGCTTGTCTGGGGTGAGGTAAGCCATCTGGGCAGTTGTATCCAAGCTTGCACCCAGGAATGTTATTTTTTGAGATAGTACCAGTTGTGATTTCTTTTCGTTTATTGTGTACCCTAGGCATGTTAGAAGCCTTTTCACAAATGCCAGGTGTCGAAAAAGAGTGTCCTTGTTCTCTGCTTGAATGAGACAGTCATCCAAGTAAGGATATATTTGTATACTTCTTTGTCTGCAAAAAGCAATTACTGGTGCCAGGCACTTTGTAAAGACCCTGGGCGCAGTAGATAAGCCAAAGGGCAGTGCAGAGAATTGGTAATGCATAAAGCCAGCCTTGAATGAGGTATCTTCTGCACAATTGTCTTATTGGGACATGCAAATGCCTCTTTTAGGTCTAAAGTCACTAGCCAAGCATTCTTGCCCAGCATGGGCAGAAGCTGCTGCAAAGTCAGCATTATGAATTTTGGAATGTCCAGGTATGCACTCAAAATTAATAAATCTAGTATTGGCCGCCAGGCCTTGTCCTTTACGGGTACCAAGAACAGTCTTGAGTAAAAACCTTGTCCTTTTTCCTGTTCTGGTACTGTCTGAATGGCCCCCATATCCATGAGGGACGTAACCTGTTTCTGTGCCTCTGTCCATTGATTTTTTTGCAGATCTGGCCAACTGTTTGCCATTGGCAGAGTGTGGAAATGGAATCTGTATCCCTGTGATACGATGTTTAGTACCCACTTGTCCTGGGTTATTAACTGCCAATTTTGAGCAAAAAGTGCTAATTTTCTCCCTATGGGTGCTGCCAAAAGATAAGTGCTTGGTGTAGGCAGAGGGAAGTCATTGGGATTGCTTTCTGTAGGTTTGCACTTTATCTCCACCAGATTTGGAGGTGGAAGCGCCCCATTGCTTTGACCAGTATGCATCTTGCACCTGGTATCTGGAACCCTTAGGGCATCTGGATTTGCCCATTTGAGCTCTGTCTGACACAGGAAAGGGCTAATTTTTTTGTAGGCCAGTGTCTACTAAATCTTGGTGGCTGCACTTGTAAGAAGTCTTTAACAGTTTGCATAGACTTAGCTTTGTCTTCCATTTTCTTTAAAACCTCTTCTGCCTTAATACCAAACAGAGAATCATGCTGTAAAGGTGCATCTAGCAATTTTGCTTTAACCTGATCAGCCAAATGTTGTTCCTTTAACCAGGCATGCCTCCTAATCACAGATCCAGTAACTGCGGCCCTGCAGGAGGCCTCTAAGGAATCAAAACCACATTGCAAAGTATGCTTTCCAACTTGTTCAGCTGCATGCAATAATTCCTGCAATTCTTTATTTTCTGCACATTCTGAAATCAACATCATTTTCTTTTTCAGCAATCTCATAACATGGTGTTGCTACTTAAGCATATGAAATTGACAGTTTAAGGTCCTGATTGCCAAGGTTGCAGATGTATAAACCTTTTTTCCCCATCTGTCTAGTGCTCTTGAATCTCTGTCAGAGGGGTTTGATTTTTTGCTGTTGAGGCCTTAACTCCCTTTTGACCCTGTGAAATAGTTTCAGGATCAGCAGCAGGGTTTCTAAATAAAAAATTATGTGAGTCAGGGTCCCTGTAATATCTGTCAGGCTTACTGGGAGCCGGAGGTAAGGAGTCAGGGGTCAAGCTTGACTCCAAAAACACATCATCCACAATGTCTTGAACAGGGAGAATGGCTAAAGGTATGTGCTGAGGGAGAAGAAGGAAATCCCTGAGCCTCTTTTTTTGATTCTGAGAAGTCTTGACTCTCCCAGTGAAAATTCTCCCTCAAAGTATGCAAGGTTTCCCCAAATTAATAATCCTCAGGAGGAGATGCAGAAGGAATAGACTCCTCAACATCAGAATCCTCAAAGGGAGGTATAGATAATTCCTGATCAGAAGAGGAATCAGAAGAAATAGAAACCTGATCTGAAGATTCATAATCAGTGTCTTGCCTAGGCCTCTTGTCTGGTGGGGGGGGTACCCCTGATCAAGGTAATAAGGTCTTCAGCCATTTTGATCATCTGTTTTTTAGGCATAGTGGCCTGTGCATGTGGCTCATGCATCATTTTTTTAGTTTTAGAAGTTGCTTTTGTCTTTGGTTTTACAGCTGTCGTCAGTTTGAAATACAAATGTTGAGGTCTGAAGACACCCTCAGAAGCCGGTGCCTGCTCAGTGGCTCCAGACCCATCCGAGGGAGATACATCCATCGGTCTAATACCTTGAGTATCTTGCAGCATGCTGGACTCCACATGGGTGTCGGTAGAGGCCTGTGACTCAAAGGTAGCCGGTATCAAGGGCTGGGAAAGCACCTCACTGAGTACCGGCGAACCGGCAATTGGCTTAGGAAAAGCTTCATCATCGGTTTTGGATCTCGACTACCTTTCTCTGTCCTTTTCTTTGCATTTTTTATGTACTCTGGTAGTCGGATTGCTATCTGATGACATTTCTGGGTAGTTAAATCTGTTTCCAAAATACTTTGATGCATAAATATACCGACGCTTAATAGTGAGTTGGTAAAATATAGCAGAAAACCGACAGCCAGGCACATTGTGATCAGGGCCTAGGCAAGGAATACATTATAAATGGAAATCCTTATGAGGTATTTGCTTCCCACAAGTGATACAATTATTAACTTTTTCTGACATTGGTAAAAAGCAAGAAAAAATTTCCCCAATGGGGTACTTAGCTTTAGTGAAGACTTCGGTTCTGAAACTCAAACTCGAATATTTCAGTAGTCGGCTGACCGGCACTTTTTTTGCACCCCACAGCAAGAAAGACTAAAGAAAATTGCTTCGGCTGCATGTTTTATACTCCTGACGACCTGATGTCATGGAAGAGAAGACAGCAACTGACACAGGACCCAAAACTTTGGAGTTCAGGCCGACTGAGGGCAACCTACCAGCAGATTACCCAAATGTAATGACCGCAACAGTGAAACATGAACAACATCATGAACTATTTGGAAAACCTTCATGAAATGTAATTGCAATTGGCCTCAAAAGGTTAGAGTTAACCTCTGAATGGTGTATAAGGCAAAGCAAGTCTGATCTGATAGATCAGAGGACCTAATACGAAAAAAAAAAAACAGTGGTTAAAAACTGATTGATATATTGCACAAAACCTTACAAGAATACCAAATCAGCTTTCAATTTTATACAAACAAATCAGTAATAACTTTCTGCAAAAAATAGATAATTTTAAAATTCTCTTACTAATAAAGTCTTATTCTAAGCAACTTCATCTTCAATACTCATTGCTTGATCTAAGTTCTCTTCCAGGTGTTTGATAGTTGTGGTTAGGCACGGGCTTGTGTCAGGAAGAGTTAAATGCCACCTGCCTATAATGATAAATTCTTTCTTTTCCTTTCAGATTATTTTGATGCTATATGTCAAGTTAATCTTAATTACATTTCAACCTAGAAATTGTAAATATTCTATATGTGGGTAATAGAATCCTGCGATGTTGAAGGTCTACAATTATGAAAAAAGAGGAAATTATTTCTACACTTATTCTATAAATCTAAAGCTGAAATTATATTAATACAAGAGAAATGCATGACGTCAAGTCAATGGTCCAAATTACTAAGAATAGATGGATTAATACTGTTATAGAATCAGGTTACATAACAAATAGTTCATGCATTGCCATTATAATTAAAAATGTTTCAAAGACTCAATAATTCATTATAATACTGATTTTGATGAAAGATGGTGTCACTTAATTGTAAAAAGCAACGTTTTTGGATAAACTGGTATTATTGATATTAAACATCTATGCTCTCTGCATTGTCCTTTATTATGTTGCTATATAAAATACTAAACCTTTTTCCCAGCCATTACTATGTTGCTAATGGGGATTGGAATGCAGTGGCACAGCCAAATGTGGATTGAACAAATAAGAATAAATTATACAACATTATGTGACCAAGGCCATTGCTGAACTAAAATCAGACTTTATTATGTTTGATCTTTTTAATCTTCAAAGGAATAACAGCCTAACTCAAAAGCATACATATCATTCTTCATGTCACAAATCTTGGTCGAGAATTGACTTCTTTTAGATATCAGAAGGCTTTTAAAACTGTGATTACACTATGATTATTGAAGCCAGATTCTTTTTGAATCATTCCTAAATTTCCCTTGGCATTAATTTGTCCAGTTTTTTTTCAGAATAGAAATAGAGTTAATAATCAGACATTAAATCCTGGTTTACTCCAAAATGAAGATGTAAAAAAAAGGAACTATCTTATCTAATAGAACATTTTCTTCAAAATGACTTCAACCCAAATTCCTCTGGACATGCAATGTGCAGTTCTTAAGTCCCAAATCAGAGGCATATTTATAAGTAAAGCCACTTATTATCAGAAAGTATTTGATCTTAAAAAATCAGCATTAAAGGTGAAATTCAATATATGAGAACATGGCCTACAAACTAAATTTGATGATAAAACTGTAAAATGTATAGCTGACCTTCAAAAAGAACATTTATATGCTAAATATTAAACAAGAATCATTTTATGAAATAAAAACCCTAGTGAGATACTCTGAATGGCAAACACATTCTAAATTCCTAGCAACAATAATAAAATTCTATAACACTCTACCTTTGATAAATGAGATCATATATCAAAATATATGTTACAAAACTAGGGAAGAAATCATGGAAATTTTTCTACAACATAAGCTTAATTTCTCTATGCAAGAGTGGGAAAGGTTCTTGGAAAATCTGTCCTTTCCAAAACTTAATAAGGCTCAACAAAATAATATCACTGCTCCCTTCAATCAACAGGAAATCATATATATTGTTAACAACTTTAATCAGGTAAATCATTGGGTCCAGATGGTTTAATAGCTGATTTCTATAAAACTTTTGCTCAGCCAATTTCTAAAAACTTTGGTATCTCTGACCTCCATATGAATAATTCTGAAACAATTCTTATCCCTAAATCAAATATGGATCTCAAAGATCCCACAAATTATAAACCAAAAAAGTAGAACTTGGAGGTAATGTGCCTTGAAAAAACACCAAGAACCAAAAGTCCAAAAACAAAGCACTGGAAGGCCCATTAATCATGACTTCAGCACTAAAAAGTATAAAGGCAACTTGATTTATTCATATGTACAAATACTTAATGCTTAACTGGGTCCCTGTGGTTTCATTCACATACAAGCAGGACTTCATCAGAATAACATTTGAAAAATACATTGCCTCTATTTATACTCCTCCCCCTTCAAGTTTAATAAAATAATTAAATAAATTAAATAATCAAGCCATCCTTTAATACCTGAAAATTCTAAATCAACATCTAAACATTTAAAAAATTAAAAAGTCTTGTGAGAAAAAAATTAGATAACTATTTAATGGAAAGAACAGGAAGAAATGTTATAATTTTTCCAGGGCTAAAAGGGATATTCTAAACAGTATTATTAATGATAAGAACATCAGGTGCATGAAACTAGATAAGGGACCAGATTAGTTATTAAGGAGTGGCTGTCCTACACAAGTCGAATTTATAGATTATTGAATGATGATGAGGTGTTTTGCATGGTCTCTATTAAAGAGATCAATATTAATTACAGGGCAATCAAAGTGTTCTTGGATGAACTTCTGTTATTTGACACAATATGTCAAGGTCTGTATGATTATCTTTTAGTGCAAAAACTCAAACGTCTGAAGCTGAAAGGCATAGCTATATAGGCCACATGTGCCCCCTCCTTTGCAAACATCATCTTGCTGAGATGAGAACTTCAAACTTTATTCAATCTCCCTTTATTCAAAAAATGTATGGGATATTTTTGCTAATTTGGGAGATTTATTGATCCTTTGCTCAGGTACTGAGACACAATTGGATATATTTATGGATGAATTCCAGTCTAGTACCTCTTTATTTAAGTATTACTGTTAAATAAAAAATCAGAATTCAATACACAGGAGGTTCAGATTCAAAAGTTTACTAGTGTACACCAGGAGGCAAAAAACCATACAAGTACAGAATTTTGTCTGACATGATGCAGGAAGTACAGAATATTTTATAGTGTTTACATTCAAGTTATGCCTACCTTACTGACGTGGTTAGTCACAAGGCATCTACATCACTTTTACTAACAGTATTCTATTCATCTAATAATGCTGATGCAGTACATTTAAAAAAAATGTTTCCTTTAGATACAATACGGCCTTGCTATCCAGCTGGCCAGTCATAATGTCTTTCTGTAAAGTTACTTCTTAAAGGTCTCATATCAGTTCGAATACAATAGCAGATTCAGACTTTAAATTCACCTCTTTGTTCACTGTTTCACTTTCCCACCAGCTGTGTTTTTATCTTGCAGGGACAAGTTACTACATCAGGAAAGGAATATTTAATTATTTACAAGGACACGTTATCTTATCAGGAAGGAGCGGAAGATTTACACATTTTAATTTCCTGACCCAGCAGATAATCACTTATGAAAAGCATAACATTAAGCTTGCTGAGCTGGCAGCTGCCAGGGTCAGGGGTCAAAGCACACTGCAGTTTCAGAAGCTACTTGCATTTACACATGAATGTTATCCCTTCTGTTGTATGATTAATAGAATAAAATGCATTATAAACTACCTTGCTTTTAAACTAGCATTTCACATATATTTAAATACATATTTTTCTAACATTTTTCCCCCTATTAATACTTTTTATTCTATTTTGAAGTATGCATAGTGTCATTTCATCTCCTAGCCTTTCCCACTCAGGATTTTCAGCTAGGTGAGTCATTTAATCTATACTTCAGAAAAAGCGTCATCTGAAATCAATCTTTCAATTTCAATATCTTGGTAGAAAGTTTCAGTAACAGATACATCAACAAAATCTTTGATTAATCTTTTCATGCAGGGAATTCCACAGTAAACACATGCTTCTATTAGGAGTATACCCACACAAATAGCAATTAGAATGTTCATTAGGATGGAACCCCACCCCACAAACAGATTCTGGCAGAAGTCCGTCAGTGGGTTTGGGCCTGGTTCAGTCATGGCTGATACTTGCTGAATTACCTCTAGGTGATTATTTATCTCGTGGCGATTGTCAGGGATGAAAGCACAGCATTCTTCTTTGATAAGCGTGCACATACCACCTCTCGCCGCTAGGGTGAAGTCAAGAGCCATCCGATTTTGTAGCCCAACAGTTCTCATTGCATTCAGTTCATCAGTCACCAATTCTAGGGCGGAAAAAGTTGCATTACTCATTACTTCGAGAAGTTTCGACAACTTCCTCAGCTCCCAGATCGATTTGACTGCTCCATAGGCTGGTAGTATTCCTGCCCAGGATATAACACTGTTACCCAAGTCCATACGAGTCAATTCACTTTTGTCTTTTACTGAATTATGGTCTTTCCAACCAGCTTTGATCTTCCCAACTGGATTCACAGGTTTCTTAACTGGACCTTCAGATTTTCGAGCTATTTCCCTTACATTTCGTATCTTACCCAAAGGTAATTCTGCAGTATGTCTTATTGCTGGAACCAGATAACCCAAAAAACAACTGCCGGACCAATTCTCAGGTAACCATTTATATGCCTTTTTCCCACAAATAAAATAACAGTTCTCTACTTTAGTACTAATATGCATCAGCCCTGCATGAAACATTTTCTGATCTATAACTGACAATTGTTTAAACAAAACAGGGTTTTTTTGAATGTCACTCATAGATGTTTTCAATGAGTTTAAATACGAGTCATAATTAGTATTGCAAAAGATATTGCCATTACCATTCTTAATATAACATCGGTAAGATATGGTTATATTACAATTGCTCCAGCCCACCTGGAGGGTGTCGTTTTTGTAGAAACATACAATTCCTTTTTGTGTGACAGGTAAAAATAAAGCTATTTTGTCCTGTGATCTCACAGTTCCTGTGTCGAAAAGTAAATTCTCCCAAGTCTCATTTATCCCCAAAGGGACAGTGGACATTATCAGTCCTCCATATGCTGTTGGTATAGCTGTACAAACCCAGCAATTTGAAATGTTCATAGTCTCTGCATACACACGTTTCATGGCCAGGTATGTGTTAAAATTTGGATGCCAGTCTATAGACGTTTCATCACGCCTTCCCACTTTCACTTGTGTGGTTGTGTGTAGGATGAACCAGAGCAAGAGAAAAATTGTCACAATTACAGTTAATAAATGTACACACAACAAAATGATTATGCAACATCTCTGGGGTTGATCTAAACTTCTATTCACTTTGCTTTTGGCCATCTCGGTCTGGTTGTGTATCAGTCTCAAAGTTTTTATCAAGTTGAAAATTCTTTACCAGTTTACAATGCGTTAAATGAACCCAGGACGTCCTCTCGGCCACTCTAACTGCAGTAGGCGTTGCCAACAAAACCTGGTATGGACCTTCCCACTTTGGACTCACCCAGTTTTTCCTTTTTGTCACTTTCAGCCAGACCCACGACCCTGGGGCCAAGACTGCTTCCACCGGTCTGGTCTGTTCCTTATCTGAAAAAGAGTTAAACTGCAAAACAGATTTATTCCTTAACAATTTCTTCATATATTCTGCTAACAAACTGTCAGCCTCTTGCTCTGCAGGCATGAGAGCTTTCCACTGAGGCACATAATATGCTCTCCCAAAAACCATTTCAAAGGGAGTCAAACCCTTTACATTTGGAACCGTTCTCATACTCAGTAGTGCTAAAGGCAGACAGTATATCCAATTCTTTTGGGTCTCCTCTACTAGCTTCCTAAGTTTACTTTTTAGGGTACCATTGTACCTTTCCACCAGTCCTGCTGACTGTGGGTGGTAGGCACAATGGTTCTTTAAGGAGATACCAAAAAATCTCCTAAGCTGGTGAATCGTCTGATTCACAAAATGTGTGCCATTGTCACTATAAATCCTCTCCGGAATGCCAAATCTAGGGATTACTTATTTTATCAGGGCTTTTGCCACTGTTGCTGCATCCGGGTTTTTGGTTGGAAAAGCTTCTACCCATTTAGAAAACATGTCTACAATAACTAAACAAAACTTCTTCCCTTCACATTTATTCAATTCTATGAAATCCATACAAATAGTATGGAATGGGTATGGTGGTATAGGAAAACTTCCTTGCTTGGTTTTAAATGCTCCTTGTGCATGGTGCTTGTTACAAGTATGACAAGCTGCACAAATTTTTTTTGTGTAGTTTGTGTATCCGTATGTTTGGAATATTCAATTTACTAACTGTACCATCCCCCCTGTTGAGACATGGCACTGCCCATGGCTCAACAAAGCTGCATATCTAAATAAATTAGATGGCAATATCGGTTTTCTTTCTTTGGAAATGTACAGTCCATTCTCAAGAATTGCACCTCGTTTTACCCATTTTTGTTTTTCTGCTTTTGTAGTAAGTGTCTGCATTGTTTTTAACATGTCTAAATCTAAAATCTCAGAGGGTTGTAATTCCTCATTTAAAAATAAAGTTTCTGAGTCTGAGGCTGCTTGCTTTGCAGCTGCATCAGCTCGTGCATTACCTTTTGAAATCTTATCCTGTTGTTTTGTATGAGCTACACATTTACAAATAGCTACTTTGGCAGGTAACTGAATAGATTCTAATAGCTCCAAAATAAAATGCGCATGATTAATAGGTTTTCCACTGGAAGTAATCATTCCTCTATTTTTCCATTGTTGTGCAAATACATGTACTGTAGAAAAAGCATGCTGACTGTCAGTATATATGTTTACACACTTGTTTTTTGCTGAAGTACATGCTCTCGTCAAAGCTATCAACTCTGCTGCTTGTGCAGATAAGTTGTGTGGTAAGGATTGAGCTTCTAAAATTTCAGTGTCTGTAACTACTGCATATCCCACCAGATTCTTCCCTGTAGGACCCCTTCTGCATGAGCCGTCCACGTAATATGTCACCTCAGCATAATCCAAGGGCATATCTGTAAGATCTTGTCTAGGTAAAGCTAACTGTTCAATTTCCTGCAGGCAGCTGTGTGGTGTGACCTCCACAGGAGTTGGAAGTAATGTTGATGGATTCAATGTCGTACATCGTTCAATTGTCATATATGAGGTTGGCTCAGCAGTATAGTCATACATGAAAGATGTCTAGCAGGAGAAAGGTATGCCATTTTCTCTTGTAGTAAAATTATTGCAACTGCATGAGGCACTCTCAATGTGAGAGGGTGAAATAACATCACTGAGGCCGAAGCCTGTACTGCCATTGCGGCTGCAACTACTGCTTGTACACAGTGAGGCAAAGATCACGCCACTGGGTCTAACTGTGATGAATAGTAAGCTATGGGGCGTTGCTTGTCCCCATGTTGTTGTGTCAATACTGACATCATGTACCCTTGCTTACAATCTACGGTCTGAAAAAAACGTTTGTGATAATTTGGAAGTCCTAAAACTAATGAAGAAGCTATCAACTGCTTCAACCTGCAAAAAGCCGTTTCTGCTTCTGTTGTCCATTGTAAAATATCTTGTGCTGCCATTGGTGTCTTATATATCAAATCAGTCAGTGGAGCAGATTCCAAAGCATAATTTGGTATCCAGCTGCGACAAAAATTAGTTGTACCTAAGAAAGACATAATTTCTTTCTTGGTTGTTGGTCTGGGTGCTTGCAAAATTGCTGTTTTTCTTTCCTCATCTAGTATTCTACCTTCATTGGATATCACATATCCCAAGTATCTAAATTGTTTTCTCCAAAGTTGTAACTTACTTTTGTTTACTTTGTGTCCTTGTATTGCTAAAAATTTCAATAATGCTACAGTATCCTCCCTGCACTGCTGCTGGGTGGGGGCTGCTAGCAAGATGTCATCTACATAAAGTAGAATTTGACTTCCTCCCGGTGGGGTAAATCCTGCCAGGTTGCTAGCTATTTCTTGTGCAAAAATTGTTGGGCTCTCACAATATCCCTGTGGTAGTCAAGTATATGTATACCTTTTACCCTGAAATGTAAATGCAAACCAATATTGACTATCAGGATGTTTAGGTATTGAAAATAAAGCATTGCTAATATCTACCACAGAGAAATACTTCTGTTGCGGTTCTAAATCATTTAACAAGGTATGTGGGTCTGGCACCGTAGGTGCTCTAGGTATTACTGCATTATTTACAGCTTGTAAATCTTGTACCATCCGCCATTCCCTGTTTGCTTTTGTAACAGGAAATAGGGGTGTATTACATGGTGAATCAGGAGATTCTACCAGTACTCCTTCTTTGGGTAATGCTGCTATTATAGGCTTAATTCCTATTTCTGCATCCTTTCTCAAAGGGTATTGTCTTTTCTGTGGTCTAAAAGCTGACTTTGGGGTAATTGTAACTGGTCCTGCTGTTCGAATAAGTCCTACATCTGACTTGCCTGTTGACCACAGAGTTGTTGGAATGTCACACAAGGCCTTTTCTTCTTCTTCTAATAAAAATGCTAATCAGCTGTCCTCGCTAGATTGCAAGTGTACAGCTGGATGTGTCTGTGTCAACCAATTCAGTTTTTGTTTTTGTATCCCTTGTTCTGACAGTTCTAAATCAGTCTGTTTC
Organism: Protopterus annectens; assembly: GCF_019279795.1. Taxonomy (NCBI): domain Eukaryota; kingdom Metazoa; phylum Chordata; order Ceratodontiformes; family Protopteridae; genus Protopterus; species Protopterus annectens. Next base: position 272,722,958 of record NC_056744.1, read on the forward strand.
TCCCATCTTTTTACTTTTTCTCCTAAGTCTGTCCATTTAACACTTTTGTTCTTTGTCAGGCTGACATGTGGCAACCAATTTGATCTATACAATGCAAGGAATTCTTGAGGTAATGAACAGCTAACTACACTGTTCCCCCCTCAGTATCCCAGTACAAAGTACGCAAAACCAATCTAGTCGCACGATTTCTAAACAGTTCTTGCTCATACTCTCTATCAGGTCCTGGTGTGGTACAGTAATATAGAGTACAGTGTAACAAAATCTGTTGATTAGTGTCAAGGGAGGGGGCTTTACTGATGGCTACGTTCATCAGCTCCTCGGTCACTGCCCCTGGACCAGTCGTGACTAGGTCCTGGCTGTACCAATAAAAGGTTTCACCCTCTGATCGCACTACAAAGGTATCCATTTGTCTCTGTGCCTCCATACCTTGTACAGTTGGAACTACTGCTATGCCAAATATCTGCATAAGGTCCCTGCCCAATAGGTTTACTGGACACTTTGCAGAAACAACTATTTTACTTCTCTGGGTCCTACCTGAAACAGGGTCAGTTATTGTTATATCATGGGAGAGTGGCTCCCTGTATATATGTCCGTTTGCTGCTTTTACTAATATATAATCAGGTGATTCGGAATGTTCTGCTAACTTGGAGGGGTGTATCAAAGTCCGTGACGCTCCTGAGTCACACAGGAATTTGACTTCCCTTCCCTCCACCAGGTGTCACTTCTGGTTTTGTATCTGCTAGGTAGAGCTCCAGGCTCAACAATGCTAAATCTAAATTTCATTTCCATTTTCGTCTAAGTCAATTTGTACTTCCTCTACTCCTTCTACTACATTGGCATTTGTCTTTTCTATTCTAGCTATTACTGGTGATTCCTGACTTTCATATGATGTATCCTCACTATCATATAGTCAGTCCTCATCTCCTTTATCTTCTGTAATTACCTTCTTGTTTTGCCTACAATCCCTTGCTAGATGCCCTTTTTTCCCACATTTGAAGCATTCACCTCTCTTTTTCCTCTCTTCAAAATCTTCTGATCGTTTGTCAGACTGCTTGTTTCCCTGGGCATTCTTCTTGCCCTTTTTACCTGACTGTAATACAAATACTTCAGCTCCGTCTTCAGCAGTGAAGACTTGCGCCTTTTTTTCTTTTTGCTATTAAAATGTCTCTCAGCATGTCTAGCGTATTTGAGTAAGGCTTGTAGCCTCCCTGTTCGATGATTTATCATATGCTTTGTAATGAAGCTACTAATAGGTGCAATGCAACCTTTCAAAAATGCATTTTTTAATTGTTGTTCATATGGGGAATCATTCATTTGGTTCTCAGGAATCGACATACCGCTATGATTATTAAAACATTCTAATAATCTAGCATAGTATCCATCTATTGTCTCATTTTCCTGTTGTATGCATTGATTAATGCAAGTCCAGTCTTCTCTAGGTTTCCATTTCTCAAAGATTCTGTCTGTCAGACCTTTCACTCTGTTGTCTAACTCTGCGTCACTATGTGGGAGTGGCCTAAGTTTTGCATTACAATGATTCCAGGTGCCACAAATCATGTGCCAATCTGGACCTATAATTTGTCTTACTACTTTTTCTACTTCTTTCCCATTCAAGTGTAACTTAACCTCATGCCTTGTAAATCTTCTAAAAATTTCGTAAAATTAACTTTCGGATGGGGGATTTCCTCAGTAGCCTTCCGGATATCTTCCGGTGTCCATGGTCTAGATACAAAGAATGTTGGATCCTGCCCTTCCTGTCCTGCCTGAGGATTTGGAACTTCTATAAGTGAGCATATTTCTTCCTCACTCTCATCCTGTAGATTCCTCTCTATCTGGTATGATTCTGTGTCCCTATGTGTTTTACGTGTTCGAGACCTAGTCTCAATAGGATCTCTAACAAATGGTTGTGGTCTTACTGAAACTTCAGGATAACGCGGAGGCAGACCAGCCTGTCCACTCGCTTCATATCCTGAAAAGGTTAAGGGAGGGGGTAAGGGAAAAGGAGGAGGAGGTGTAGCTATTACCAAGTTATTATCCTCTTTGTCTAAAAATAATGTTTTTGAATTTTTAAGCTTCTGTTCCCTACGATTTGCTTCCTCAATCCACCTGTGTGCTTGAGGTATGCCTAGTTGGAGTTGCTTTTTTCCCTGACCTCCTGCATCAGATTTAAGCTGTTTAAGGAGTTTAACTAGTGTAAGTTTATCTAGTTTACCATCAAATTCATATTTGTTAACCCATTTTGTATAATACCTAACATTATCAGCACGCTGTAATTGCATGTATTTTGCGTCTTCGGTTAGAGGCGGATCTCGCGAGGTTTTAGTGCACTGATTACCCATGTCAAAGAAAATGTTATGTAACCCTTTTTTATCACGTGATATCAAATTCTTAGTTCCTGTTTACAGTTTATCTAGAATAACTGTCTACCTTATTCTGTTACCCTGATCTATGACAAAATATACAGTACTTCCTTTTGTCCCTGATCTGCAAAACAAATCTTGACAACAATATACTGTAACCTAGTCCCTGATCTAAAACAGAAAAAAGGCAAATTCTTCCTACCTGAGCCTCCTGGTCTTGAAAATGGTCAAATTCCGCTCTTCAGCTACAGATCAGAAAGTGGCCAGCCTCTTTACACACGACAATTCAGTCGGAGGTCTTTTCACTCAAGAAGAACCATTTTGGTAACTTCTCCTGCGCAGTATTCGACCACCGATACACTCTGATCTGCAGCTTACCAAGGGAATTCTGTCTCGAAAGGACCAAACTGTTAAATAAAAAATCAGAATTCAATACTCAGGAGGTTCAGATTCAAACGTTTACTAGTGTAAACCAGGAGGCAAATAAAACATACAAGTACAGAATTTTGTCTGACATGATGCAGGAAGTACAGAATATTTTATAGTGTTTACATTCAAGTTATGCCCACCTTACTGACGTGGTTAGTCACAAGGCATCTACATCACTTTTACTAACAGTATTCTATTCATCTAATAATGCTGATGCAGTACATTTAAAAAAATGTTTCCTTTAGATACAATACGGACTTGCTATCCAGCTGGCCAGTCATAATGTCATTCTGTAAAGTTACTTCTTAAAGGTCTCATATCAGTTCGAATACAATAGCAGATTCAGACTTTAAATTCACCTGTTTGTTCACTGTTTCACTTTCCCACCAGCTGTGTTTTTATCTTGCAGGGACAAGTTACTACATCAGGAAAGGAAGATTTAATTATTTACAAGGACACGTTATCTTATCAGGAAGGAGCGGAAGATTTACACATTTTAATTTCCTGACCCAGCAGATAATCACTTATGAAAAGCATAACATTAAGCTTGCTGAGCTGGCAGCTGCCAGGGTCAGGGGTCAAAGCACACTGCAGTTTCAGAAGCTACTTGCATTTACACATGAATTTTATCCCTTCTGTTATATGATTAATAGAATAAAATGCATTATAAACTACCTTGCTTTTAAACTAGCATTTCACATATATTTAAATACATATTTTTCTAACAATTACCCACTATGTTGACGTAGCTAGGATCCACTTATTGGACATCAAAATCAGGAAAGACCAGTATGGTGGTATGGACACGTATATTTACAGGAAACTCACATTCTGTAATTATTTTTTGTTGTATACCACCTGACACCCTTTCCATCAAAAGAACGGGATTATGAAAATACAATTTATCATGATTTTTTGCATGACATCTGATGATAATAAACCTTTAACCTAGTTTTTACCCTCAAATCTACATTTTCGAAAGAGGGTATCTTGGAACTCTTCCTGATGATCTTCAGAAGTGTGCATGGGCAGACAGAGATAATTGTTATATGCCTATTATTAGGCATGGTCTTGATACTATTAAGTCAAAAGTGAAGTTGAACAAAAGTATGGATGCATTTGGCTACCCCAGTATAATTTTACATTACTAATTGCATTCTAAAGACATCCAAAAAGTGGTGGTGAGAAATTGGGCCATCTTATATTCTGATGAGGGACTTAAATAAAATCTTCCTAATTTCCCTTCATTCACTTTTAAGAACAAGCCTAATATAAAACAGTTATTAGAGAAACTGTCTGCTTCCAGACAAAGTGACTCTTTCCAATATGACAAAATGTGGGTGTTGCTATCATTGCACTTATAGTGAAACCAGCTATGAATGTGACATAAAGGAAAACATTAGGGATATGAACATCTGTTGCAAGTTCAGTTGGTGATCAGAGACCATAGTCTGTTTGGTGAAATGTATGTCATGCCCTGCGTTCTATATTGGTAAGACTAAAAATGCATTCAACAAAAGGATATACCAACACTGTTATTGTATATCCAAGAGGGACATGAAGAGTGCTTTGATTAGCCATGCTTGTACATGCTCTAATTTCAAGAAGTTCACTTTTTGGGGTTTGAACAGGTGAAAACAGCTACCTTTGTTGATGATTGGGAACACAGACTTTTACATCATGAGATTTATTGGCATTTGGCTTTAGATGCAGCAAATCTACCTGGATTAAATGACTATATTTCCATAGCTAGTGAACTTAAAAGAAAAGCCAACATAGTTTGAGCAAAATTTTATGACTATTATGGTTTTTTGTAGTATTTTGGCATTCTAGATTTGTTTTTAGCTAGTCATACTTGGCTTAATGTGGAAATGTATTTTGGTGTGTGTACACCTTTAAGAACTTTCATGCGCTTTGTTCAGCCTGTCTGTTGATTGAGAGTTCTTGAGGGTGTGGTTTTACTTCTCTCAGTTTTTGAAATCAGTGCTTAGAGGAGTTTTCATGGTTCTGAAGAAGTCTATTTTTGGACGAAAGTGCTTAACTGTGAATTGCAGTGTTTTTTACCAATAAAGGATTGTTTCTTTCTACAACAACTGTGAACTGGATTGGTCTCTACCATTGTTTAATTCATTTGTTGTGGTCTTTGGCTTCCTGGTCACTTGTTTGTTCTTTCTAATATAACTGAAGCTAATATAACATTGTGTAAATAATTATAGAAATCTTTCATCTTGAAAAGAAATGCTGTTAAATAAATATAAATTATTTACATCATCAAGATTTCAAGAATCCATTATCTTTTCCAGTTACTGGACCAACATAAACCGGCAGTTTCATATAATCACCAACCTAAATCAGCTAATCTATTTTCAAAATTTTTACTTATAAAAACTCCTCTATACACAGTTAGTGATAAATAACAATGCATATCTAACCTCAGTTATGCTTAAAATTTTTTACCCCTGAACCATTCAGCAGATTGTTCCCTTTGTCAATATTACAAATCTGATCTGTTTTGTATATTATGGTTTTATAAACCATCATATAAACTCTTGTGTTCTCTAAAAGTTAAACTAGTAAAAATGGGTTATTAAAAAGCTACAGTTTCTTGGGAATTTACTCTTTTACAAATCCTCCAAATGGACTAGCTCAAAAAGATATTCATATAATAATCACACTGTTCTCACTGGTTAAACTCTTCTTTACCCAAATTGGAGGGATTGATCTAAATTTACATGGGATGGTTTCAAACAAATGACTGTAAAGTGCATATTAACCCATAAATTATTTCTCTCTAATCCTTCGAAATGCTCCTATTGCAAGAATTACTAGAATAATTTGTTTGAATGTATTTTTACAGTATAAACTATCAGTATAAATGTTCCAATATTTGATCGCTTTATCTACTGCACTGACTTTCCTTGGTTTTATTCCAGAGTTATAATTTATTCATTTTATACATATTTAATCACTGAAAATAATCAGCTATGTTGTTATTAAAATTAAATACCCTTTTATAATCCTATTCTCTCTTTATCATTATTAAATGGATTGTACGCTCATCTATTTGCTTCTGGCATTTTATTGTATATAGTGTATATATTACAGGCAATCTGTTTTTGTGTAAATAGTTTCTAATATTTTGTAAATATGTTATTGCCTTTACTATGTGTAGAATTCACATTCTTATGGTTGGGCATTATCTTTTAGGTAACTGTTTTTGCTTTGACTGTTAAAAATTTATTAGCATAAACAACAAATATTTTTGAAAAAAAAATCAGTTACTGCTCAACTTTATAGGATTGATTTTTATCCTTTAGCTTACAGGACATAGACCAAGAAAATCCTTGTCAAACACAGATAATGATGCATTATGCCAGTATATTTATCAACACACTGTGATAGCACTTCTGTATTTTGCAAGACAGTCAGGTAATAAACATGTTGACTGGCAATATTTTCAAACCAATAGCTCATCACTATAATGATAAGAAATGCTTCTACAATATGAAATTACAGGAAAAACAAGCCTCATCATGCCATTGCTTTGAAAATACATTTTAATGAGAAGTTTTATCAATCCTGTTTTTCACCAGACAGTCTAACATTGCTGTCTTTTAAAGTCTGATGAGTTAAACTTAGCAAATCAGCATTTCAGCACAGCTGTGTAATAATATTGATGGCTATTTTATTTTCCTGTATTCTGGCAGCATGACATTTCAAGTTGGTCACAAGAAAATGCCTCTTTCTTGTATCACTCTGAACAAAAAACACATTTTAAGTTTCACTGCTGGCTTTCTTTGTGGATTTGTAAAGATAATTAAATTACTCTTCTTCTGTTGGTCCCACCTTTCTCCTAATGCTGACTGCTACTAAATAGTAGCCATCCCTTTATGTTCATCTGATGACATGCAGTGGGAAAAATACTGATTTTACAATAATACAACAGCCGAATTCTAACTGATTGCTGCTGAGTCCCATTCAACTCCTTTACATTTTCAGTCACAGCTCTGCTGACCACCATGTTGAGGATGTCAGTAATGTCACGGCCTAATGATATGATGGCACTCAAAACTCCAGAAATCAAAAAGGTAAAAGAGCTACTTGGGATTTTACAGCATTCTAAGTTTGAAATCAATATATTCTGGCAAAAATGGAACCACTGACATGTATAGGTGCCAATACCTCTCGACCTCTTAGCACAAAAAAAATCTGGGAAAAAAAGCCAAAAAACCCAAATTCAGGGACAGAATTCCAATATAGCTTGTATAAACTTAAAATGTTGCTTAAATAACAAGGTTTGCATTAGTATATATTTACTTAAGGATATGAAGGCTAAATCTCAACTGTCTTTATTTAGTAACTTCAGAGCTGAATGATTTACTACAGAATCTCAAATGATGTGCAGATCAAAAATATGAGGCAAAAATCTAGACATTCTGTAAAAACCTGGACAATTGAGAGGTACCCATAACTGAATGGTACCCTGAGCAGCCATCTAGTTTTCCTATGCTTGACTGTCATGGTTGCAGAGTATGGGGAGCTTGACTCTGTCAAGAGAAAAATGTTCTTTCATTTTGCAACATTGGGGGTATTGATGTTTCATGTTGTAACTTCACAAACCTTTAGATGTTTTGTAATCAAATAAGCACATGTTCATTAAACGAGATATGATTATTCATAATAATCTTGTCTAATGTGCCCTTGTTCCACATATTTGTTTTCCATATACCTGTTTTGACAGTTTCTTCTCCATCTGCATTACCAATGTTGTATGTTGGTGTCACACATTTCTGCATTTCTTTTTATGTGTGTGTGTGTGTGTGTGTGTGTGTGTGTGTGTGTGTGTGTGTGTGTGTGTGTGTGTGTGTGTGTGTGTGTGTGTTGAGGGGGCAAGTTGAGTGGGCAACTCAACGTGTTCCTCTGGATGTCTGTCAGTGTTATTACTGTGGTGTCTTCGGGATTAATGCTGTTTAACTGCTGAATGTATATTTTTGCTAGGTAGACCATATTTCTGAATGTGTAATTCTGCTGTTTCCCTTTTATACTTTTGCCATACGTGCAGATCCATCCTTCCAATACCTAATGGAAGTTTTCTCATTATATGAAATGACTGTATCCTAGTATATGATAAAATTAAAGGGATGGCAGACAGAGTCACTTGTAATATTTGGTTTTCATATTCACTTATCCATGTGTGTTGTGTGTGTATTGTATTACTGTTCTTCTTTATTTTGCAGCATGACTTGTGTGCCTGTGGTTGTTTCTTTCTTCTTCGATATTATCATCACTATTACATTTTTCTCCTCAACTCTGCTGAAAGGCAGCTGCTGCAATACATATTTGCCCATAAGGGGCAGTTCACATGCAGAAATGCAACACATACACACAAACACACACACACACACTTGCCTAAACTGATGACAAGTTGAAAGAGTGCTAAATGAAAGAAAACATGGCTGATGAAGAATCTAATTTGACAAATATGAGTACAAATGTTTGTGGGCTAGGGTTAGAGTAAGAGCTACATAAGGGGATACAGTTAATGTGTGGCTCATGGTACTAGGCTGCTAGTCTATAGCCCATTCAAATGAAAAAAAAAATGTACTTGTTTTCCTTTATGTATTTTTGCTTTACTTAATAATTTCCTTTTTTGGGATTCAGAACTTCAGGAATATGCATTACACATGCTACACTTGTTACTGTGCATGCTGATTTCTGTAAAAGAAAAAAAATGACAAAAGTGCCAACTTTGTGGCATTTGTGCAAACTATACTTTATTATATGTTTCTTATATATGTTTCATGATTGTTTCCAATTCAAGAAATAAAGGTGACTTTAATAATTTAAAAGTGGCATCTGGGACTCAACAGAGAAGACATTTCTCTGAGTGGCTTAATACTAATTTTAACATTAATTTTGAGTCGGGTGTCACTAATGTTCAAGCAAACAATGACACATACAGAAATAACATTAATAAACTAGCCAATGTGTTGGGAAAGTTTAAGGCTCTCAAAACTGATAATGAGTACCTAGGGGAGTGTTTGAGAAGGGGAATTGTCTCCAAAGGTTTGAGAGTGTTTAAATTTACCAACATTGATAATAGTTCTGTTTTCTACAATGACCTCGTGGAGATTTTTAATAGATGTGGGCTTGATGTGGTCAAGATTGTTATTACATGTAATGAAACTAAAATGGATGAACTCATTACTGTTATAGAACATTTAAACAACTGTATTACAAATAATTTGTTACATACTGTTGAAGCGGAGAGAAATAAATATTTTGCTATGATGGATAAGATAGATGTATCATGTTCAGTTAATATTAACAGGAAGATTAAAAACTGAACAGGGACATCTTGGAGTATAAAGAGAGGCAATGCTATCCTGTACCTAGGAAAATAGTAAACATATTAAGAGTTGGGAGAGGAATGAAGTAAATGTTGAGTGTTTAGATATTGTTGATGAAGAAGAGGTGGGTGATGCCACCAGTCAATTAGACCCTTTAGATTTTCCCCCTCCCCGGCGTTCAGAAAGATTAATGAACCAGAGGGACCCTCAATATTACTATCCACCTCAGAGGGGAGGGAGGGGAGGGGGACACCATGGGATGATGAAACAGCAATATTTCCATTGACATCAGAGGTATTAACTCAGAACCAAGGGGTAGATGCACCACTGGAAAATGATCACCCTGTGAGGGTTTTTGATGAAATTACTAGTGAAAACAATATGGGCCGGATTCACGAAGGCTTGTACGGAGTCTAAGAGTAGAGTAAGACTCCATGCAGCCAACATGTCCGCCGAGCGATCCAGGAACAGCCAGTAGGGGCGTGCAACAGAGCTCCCAAAAGGAGTACTACAGGGACAGGGCTTGGATATGCAAATTACCTCAATTGCAGGTGAAAGCTATGCAAATGAGGTAAATTTGCGATCCAGGAAACCCGGACCAGTCCAAGTAAGAGTAGTGTTATTTGCAGAAATGTACTCAGTTGACAACTGAGTACAGTTCTGCAAATTGCAAAACGGAGCCGTGACAGCTCCAAAATAAGGATGCATCCAGTTTTGGAAGCGTGCCAATGGCCAAAAATACGGCCATTGGCAATATTCACCAATGCAAAATAAAAATAAAATATTTTTTTTTTTATCTAGATCTTATTTATTTATTTTATTTATTTGCATTTGTTTATTTATTTATTTGCATTTGTTTAACCAGGATAGTCCATTGGGCTCGAAGAACCCATTTTCAATGGAGTCCTGAGAAGAAAAGCTCCACATACAGATTAAACAAAGATGAGGATATACATATACATTACATGGGGTTAAACATTGTATAGTTTATGTAATTGAACATGCAGAGACAGCTAAAAACACAGGTAATAAGAGTAACAATATATCTATCATTTTTTTTTTGAGCAGAGTTAGAGTAGTATACAGGTAGGCCATGAGTAATGCTGCCTGGTGTTTAGACAGTCAGAAGAGAAAAAGTTACTAGAGTAAATAGTAGGTTATGAAGGGTGAGAGCAGGAGAATTTCCATGTGGAGGTTAGATAAGAGTGGAGTGATTTTATAAAGGATGGGAGGCTTGTAATGGTACGAATAGAGGGAGGAAGGGAGTTCCATAAGTGTGCTAGTAAGAAGGACAGGAGGTTTTGTCCAGGAGGGTGGAGGGGTCTATGAATTTCTATGAGGTTTTGATTGTTTGATCTTAGATGTCTTTGTGTGTGGTGCATTTTAAAGGTAGAAGAGAGTGGGGGACAGAGGGATGGCTGGAAAATCAGTTTGTGAGCATATGTGAGTTGGGTATATGAGAGGTAGTTGGGTAGTTCTAACCATTTCAGTTTGTAGAGTGGTTCACAGTGTTGTGTTGATGATTTGTTAGAATTGGCAAATTTGGCAATTTTATTGTAACAAGAGGATAGTTTGGTTTTGAGGGAAGATTGTAGGTTAGTAAGAAGGGGTGCTCCAAAGAGAAGGGAGGGTAACAGAAATGTAGTTGAGAGAGTAATCTTGGTAGCTGAGCTGAGGAAACGATTATGATGGTAGAGCATGCCAAGTTTTTGGTGGGTTTTATTTATGTTTTGTAGTAGATGGGAATGGAATTTAAGCTTGTCATCAATTTGAACTCCTAATAGTTTGGTTTGTGATACAAGCTCAAGGGGGATGTTATTTTGGCTGTAGATAGAGAATGATTTACAATCGATGTTAGTAGTTTAAATATCATGAGTTTGGTTTTAGCAGCATTAAGAGCTAGATGGTTGTCTTTCATCCAATTTTCAGTGGTGGAGAAGGCATCCTGGGTAAGCTTTAGTAGAGTTGGTATGGATGAGGCAGCGCAGATGATTGTGGAATCATCTGCATATTGAATAATATTAGCCTGAGGGATAGCGTGGTAAAAGTCATTAATGAAAATATTAAAGAGAAGGGGGACCAGAATGGAGCCTTGTGGGACACCTGTAGGGGTATTTAGAAAGGAGGAAGTAGCTTTTTTCCACTTGACTGTTGTTGTCTATTGGACAGATAGCTGTTAAACCAGTTGAGTGAAGTGAGAGAAAGGTTTAGATTAGATAGTTTAGTAAGAAGTAGGTTATGGGAGATAGTATCAAAGGCCTTAGAAAGATCAAGAAGAGTGGTAGATACAATGAGTCCAGAATCTCTAGCTTTATTCACAGTTTCAAGGAAGGATAGGAGGGTGAGAGGAGGGAGAAGAGATCTCCGGTGTTTAAGAGTAGCACAGTGCCTCGCAAATGTGCTGCACTCTAAAAAACAGAAAACCAATAATTAAAATCCACAAATGTGGATTTTATTGTAATTCTTAATTTACAATGCAAGGGAATGGCAGGCTGAAGACAACATGGCTACCGAGTAGAGGTTGCTAAGGGGGGAAGCTCAGTCTAAGAGATGTAACCAAGCATTAGTAGGCAATCCTATGCAAATGAGGGTTAGGATAGTGAATCGCAAGTTTACATAGCAAATGAGCACATTCAGTGGAGTGTAGGAGTAGGATAAGGGGAGTAACAGAGTAGAAGATAGGTGACATCATGAGGGAGGTATGTATGAAAGAAGTGAAGCTCATTGGAGCAGAGTGGCATGTATCAGCTGTCATTTATACATCAGTGGAAGAGGTGTGTCAAGAAGTAGGCTAGGTAAAGGCAAGAAATTGAAGGTGTATGCCATGGATAACACTAAAGTTTCTTGTACAAGCGCTTGCAACGTGTTTGCTCACAGGTGCACGACTGTATATCCAAGTAAGACTGTGTGCATGTGTGTACGCCTGTGTGCGCGCGTTTAAGCCGGAGTAAGCATGTCTAAGGTTGTTTAGAGTTGTGCAAGCACATTTGCACTGGTGTGCATGCGTTTTAGCAAGAATAAGCAAGTTTTAGTCAGTGTAAGCATGTGTGCGCACGTGTGAGCTGGTGTGCATGTGTTTGCGCTTGTGTGCGCAGCACTGCCCCCCTGAGAAAACAGAAAAGGAAAAGGAAGCACAACACATAGTAGGAAGTTAACCAGGGAGTACTAGTAGAGCTAGCAGGTGAAAACAATCAGAATCAGGCAATTACACAGGCAGTACACTAGCCCAGCCCATCACTTAAAACTCTGCAAATAACATTCCACTATGTTTCTCTCAAGAGACACTGCAACACTGCAGTAAGCTAATAGAAGTGAAAACTGAAAAAGCTTTACTGAGACAAAGAAATGTTAGGGGCTGCCATTGCTGTTATAAGGCGACATATGCAACATGCTGAGGGTGGTGACAATGCGAATGCTGCTGGACAACCCACAGTGAGGAGACGGAGAAGAGTGTACAGGCTCAGGGTAACCTACCAGGGGCTACATGAGCTGGAGATAGTGGAGCACTATAGAGTGGACAAAGACCTCTTGCAGCAAATTGCTGAGCTGTACAGGCCATGCCTCACACACAGAACCAACAGAGGGGAACCCATACCAGTGGAAACCAAGGTATGTGTTGGCCTAAGAATATTAGCAACAGGTACCTTCCAGAGACCAACTGGTGATATGATGGGGATATCACAGGCATCAGCATCCAGGGTAATGCACCAGTTCCTGGATGCCATGTCAGCACAAGTCAGTGATCATGTATATTTCCCAATTCCCGTAAGGTATTGGCCAGCAATATGCGTCTCTTCCAGCAAATAGCGGAATACACAGAGGTAGTGGGTGCAATAGACTGCATGCACATATGAATCAAAGCACCAGCTGGTGAGCGAGGTAGGGTCTACTTCAACTGCAAGGGCTTCCCCTCCATCAACTGCCAGGTCGTGTGTGATGTCCATGGCATAATACTGAATGTGTGTGCTGGCTGCCCTGGAAGCTACCATGATTCCCATATCTGGCATCTGATGCAGCTGTACCAGACATTTGCCAATGGGGACATCCCTCATGGTCACCTAGTGGGGGATGCTGGCTATGCACTGGAGCCGTGGCTGATGATACCCATCAGAAATGCACACACACCTGAACAGGAATGCCATAATGAGGCACACGCACAAACACAAAATGTAATTGAGCATGTGTTTGGCCTGCTCAAGTCCAGGTTCCAGTGCCTGGACACATCTGGTGGAGCCTTGCAGTACTCACCAACTACATGTACCCAAATTGTCATGGTATGTGCCATGCTACATAATATGATCCTGCAAAAACAGCTGCAGCAGGAGCAGCATAGGCCTGGGCCAAACAGCCCCCCACCATTGCCAAGACCATCACAGGCAGAGCGTGACATAGAGGAGGAACAACCTGAGCCTGCCCCAGTAGGCAGAAGGAGGCGTGCCCAGTATGCTTTGGCCTTGGCAAAGAGGCAATGCATAGCACATACACTGTCTCAGTAGGAACCCTGGAAATGATACCTCTCTCTGACTCGCACAAGTAGTAAAAGGGATGCCTAACTTGACACTACCTGTTTCTAAATATGTATAGGGAGTGCAGTATGTGCATCCGACATAGGCAGCCCTGCAGCACCACCTGAGGCATGATTGCCATGTGTTAAGCAATATAAAGCAGTGCTAAACAGCTTTCACCACCATTTAGTATATGTAAAGCAATTGCACACACTAACACTAGCACAGCTGTGGTCAATGTTGAGCAAAATTGGGCAATGTTCTGTAATGTTGGTTAACATTGAGCAATGTTGGACAAGCCTGGTCTACGTTGGGCATTGCTGAACAAAAGCCAACATGCTCATATTTGCTCAACTGGCCCTTAAGCAGTCTGGTCTGCTCAGTATGAAAATATAAAGCAGTGAGAAGCCTCAAACCCAGGATACAGCGCACTACAGTCATACTACTGAACCACTAAACCACGACAGTATTGCACTGGTCAGCCTGTATGAAGACATGTCGATAAGTCTATGCAACGTATCTCATGGAAACTCTGCAGGCACAGCATAATCCCTGTCGAGTTATGACACAAAGGTGAGCCCTGCATTAAGTATAGAACCTGATTTTCAACACACATATAGTATAATTGTTAATATTGGTCATGTTCACACACATCAACAAATGTAGTAACCTCAGACAGCAACATACTGAACGGTCACACTGGGCATGCTCACACACTTGAATAAATGAGACAAATGTCAGGCAACAAAACACTGAAAGGACAGACTGGGCATGCTCACACACTTGAACAAATGATACAAATGTCAGGGAACAAAACACTGAAAGGACAGACTGGGCATGCTCACACACGTGAATAAATGAGACAAATGTCAGGCAACAAAACACTGAAAGGACAGACTGGGCATGCTCACACACTTAGGCCATGTCTGAGTATAGCATTGGGACACACATATCCAGCAGTTCTGAGTATAGCAGTGGGCCACACATATCCGGCAGTTGCATGTGTTAACACAGGAACCTCTCAGTATTCACCAGTGTGCCATGTGCACACAGTTATATGACAACAGACACATATATAATATATTGGAACCCTGTCATAATAAAATATGTTCTGCAGATACTTAGGTTCTTCGTACAAAGTGTTAAAGCAAAGAAGAAGAAAAACCTGCAATCAGTATCATCTATAACCTATGTGCAGCCTGAACATTACCATAGGTGCATAGTTTGATACTAGCCTATCTGCCCTACGGCATGTATAAGCCTAGCCAGAGTGTGTTTGGCTTTTGCAGCCCTGTTAGATTAGTAGACTGTGCCAGTGAATAGTAGATCACACAAGATAGGTCCTTTACGTTTGCTTTATTGTGCCTCTGTCCAGCAGGGACCCAGAAGAGATTCCAGGGGTAAACATACGATCACCCATCCACTCGTCAATATGCCTCCTGAAGGGGGTCAGTGGGGGGCTCAGCCTATGCGTGACTGGGATCCCATTCCAGAGTGAGGGGAGCATCTGGGATAGAAATGTGTCCCTCCAGTATGTCCTATAAATATCTGTGCTGAGGTGTAAGTCCCTGGAGCGTGTAGCTCTAAGGGATCCCGATATCCTGAGATGGAGCATGTCCATTAATTCTGTGTTGGACATGGCTGTAAACAACAGGCACAGATCGCATCCGAGTAGGTGGTAAGCGACTGAGTAGAGCTGGAGTTACTTTAGCCGAACTGCACCGGGCATCTGTGTGAGTCCCTAGATCCACTTGGTGATGTACTTTTGTGGCCAATACAGTTGCTGCAGGTGTCGGGTAAGGTACATCCCAAATGAGGCATTGTATCCAATCATGGGCCTCATGAGTATAGGGGCACAATGACTTTACTTGATCTAGATGTGCAACCTGTTGCGATAGGGAGGGCTATATAGAATGTCTGTCTAACCACTAGGGAAATGCGATTGTCAAAGGCAAGATTACAAACTACTCATGTCCCCATATCCCTAAGAACTTCTATCATACTTAATGTATTAACACCTATGTGGTAATGTGTGGGCACTATGTGATTCCCAAAGGGGATGACTATGCATTTAATGGCATTCAGCTGTAGGCCATGGCTCTGGCACCAGTTATCCATCTCTGTGAGACCCTTTTGGAGGATGCTTGTGGCAGCTGGAGAGTCAAATATGGCACCCAGTTTGCAGTCATCTGTGAACATGGTCAGCCATATTCCTTCTGTGTTAGCCTGTACATCAGAGGAATATATACTGAACAACACAGGTCCCAGGATTGAGCCTTGTGGGATGCCATGTGTAACTGGTGTAGAGTCAGACATGGGACTTGCAATACATACCATGTGGGTGTTATCCCTGATCCACTTAGCAATCCATCTTGTGACATATGTGTTGATATCTAAGCTGGTGAGCTTATGTATGATGCCCGAGTGGGGTATTGTTGTGAAGGTTTATGCGAGGTCCAGGTAGGCTGTGTGGACTACCTTCTCTACGTCTATGGGCCTGGTAACTGTTTAAAGAAGTCGACCATGTTCAAGAGGCAAGATCTGCCCACAACAAAGCTGAATTGTGTAGGATCCAGTGCCTGTAGGTTCCCGATGTCTGTGTGTATGAGTACCATGATGATACGCTCCATAGCTTTTCAGACCAGGCTAGATAGGCTTATAGGGCGATAGTGTCCGGGGTCTGTTGTGGCACCACCTTTATGGAGCGGGACCACTGTTGCTGTACGCCATTCCTTGGGTACATATCCTGTAGTAAGTCTGATATTGAACAGTGACTTCACGTGAGGGTTATGTCCGTCATGTAGCTTGTATAAGATGCAGGCCGGGACACTGTCCGGTCCCATTGATGCTGTGTTGTCTGCTTTGGAGAGGGCAGCACTCACCTGATCATCTGTGATGTCAGGGAGGCTACACTCTGTTGGGATGGACATTTGCTCATTAGGGGGGATGGGGGGGTGACATTTGCACTGAACCTGTTTGCCAGGATGATGGCAATGTCTGTGGGTTCAGTGTATGTATTGTCATTTCGCAGTAACACACAGCATATCTGGGAGTTGGCACCCAGGTTCATGACATAACTAAAGAAGGCCTTGTGATTGTTCTCAGTGTGTGGTGCAATTTACCTTTCGAAGTGGGTCTTAGATGAATTCATGAGTGAATGTAGCTTCTTGCTAGTACTGATCAGAGATGCCTTCGCTTATTGGGATTGTGATCTATCATGTAGTAGCCCCCTCCTTTTGTTGTATAGCTTATTTATGGCCGTGGTCCACCAGACAGGTCCCCTGCCTTTGGAGGAGTGAGTCTTGCTCTTATTTGGGATAGCACGATCCATGCATTCCAGTAGGTGTCAATAGAATGTGTTTGTAAAGGATTCAGTGGTCTGAGCCGTACTTACCTCTGCCCCAGGGTCTTTGAAGGATACCACCGTGTTTAGAGAAGTGTGACATTTGCTGTTGGTAAGTACTTCACCGAGAGAACCTAGGATGGGGATGGGGGTGGGATATGGATGTCCAGGGAGATAAATGTATGGTCTGACCTTACCAATGAAGGGCATACCTCTGGTGTGGAACATGGAAACCCCATGTTGGTGATGATCAGGTCAAATATGTTTTCCCCTCATGTGGGTGTGGTGACCAGTTGTGACATAACATTTGTGTTTAGTAATTCTAGCAGCCATTGGGTGAGGGTGTTGTGTCTTGAGTAGTATTCCCAGTCAATGTTTCTGTAGTTGAAGTCACCCCATATAATGGTGTTTGTAGAGACCGTCATATCCTCCAGTGTTCCCAGGACAGCTGAGTGGGGTTCCTGAATTCGGAAGGGTGGTATGTAGCAGGCTACAAACTGAAAGGCAGTTTTGCCCACTGTTCATTGCACATGTCTGGTCTCTGTTGCTTCCTGCAGTGCTACTAACCTGGAGGTGTGTGTATCTGTGATGTATACGGATACTCCCCCTAAAGTTCTTGGTCGGTCTGAGTCTTGTGGCCGAAAAGCATGGTATGAAGTATAACCTGGTAGTACTGGTGTGCATTTGGGAGCCTGAACCAGGTGTCTGTTACTGCACGGATATTGACATTCACCATACTGAGGAGAGTCTTGAGTGCATGCATTCTGTGGTCTACACATCTGGTGTTGAGCCTCATTACCCGTACTTTCTTTTACTGTGTATTGTCCATGGAGGTGGGTTTGTCATTTGAGCCTTGCCCAAAAAAGGCACTGTGGGGGTGGCAACAGCCTTAGCAAGTATTCGAAAGTCCAGGGGTGACTGGTGCAAGCTGTCCATAGCGAAGCTACGTGGCATGTCGAGCATGTCATCTCAGGCTGACAGACACTGGATCCCCTTTTAATCACACCAATATGTTAGCCAACTGTTACAATTGATCATCTTGTTTGTATACTGTGCCATCATTCTTGGTGAGGGTAAGATGCTACACAAGGTCAGGGTCATACTGGCCAGGGTTACATGATCACAGAGCTCCTCTATGTCCCTTGTCATGTAGTCCAGGGTGGAACATCTGAGGTAAGTCACACCAGGATGGACAATGATGGAGCCATATTTGTACTTGCTTTGGAGTGACCTGAGTGCATGTTTAATGTGGCAGTACCTGCCACCCGACAGACAGCGCAAAGTGTCCTTCTCCTTGTTCAGCCTGATGAGTGTGATGTCAGTGTGTCTGGCAATAGAGTCATCGATTACAAGTGTATTAGGTGTGTATTTACCCCTAAGGGCAGTGACTGTGTGGCACACTGACTTTGTGAACCATGTGATATGTGGATAATGTCGTGGGGTAGCAGTTGTCTGGGTGTCAGCTTAGGAGGTCTCTGCTGCTTAGGCAGATATTATGTAGAGCCTCTGAGTATGTAATTGTGTGATAATGTAATTTGTTTGCTGTTGCTATAGGTCTGTGTGTGACGGAGTTGTGGTGTGTGTGGTTGCCTTCACCACCTGATAGACTGTGCCAGTCATGGATCGAGAGAGCTCAGCCTCCCGTTTGTCTATATAGTTGCATCTCCCACATATATCTGAGTTTGTTGGGAGGAGGTGAGGGTTGTCTGTGTACATAAGGCAGTTGTAACATTGCCTCAAAAGTCCCATATCCACCAGCTGGACTGGAGAGTACACACGAAACCAACCATTGGACATGCCAGGATATTATGATGGCATACTCTCTGTTGACTGATCAAAAGGGATCAGTAGGGCATTAAGTGTGTAAAAAAGTATTACAGGGGTTTAGTGCTCAGGTATGTTGGTGTTTTTGAAAGATTATCTGCAATGGAGTCCAGACAGAACCATGACACTTCCTTCAGCTATGTCATGCACAGCACTGTACACACATATATGTCCTGAGTCAGAGCCAACCGTACCTGACTGACAATGCTGACATCCTGTCAGACAGGCCCATACATATATACCCACCACCCACTGACAAATGTCCCTATCATAATACCAGGTGATATCACATGTAGAATGGGTAAACAGCTCCTTCCAAAGCTGAAAACATGGCCTCAATTG
Organism: Protopterus annectens; assembly: GCF_019279795.1. Lineage (NCBI taxonomy): Eukaryota > Metazoa > Chordata > Ceratodontiformes > Protopteridae > Protopterus > Protopterus annectens. Next base: position 272,742,111 of record NC_056744.1, read on the forward strand.
GATGACATTGTTTCCCGATATGTGTCATAAGTGAACTACAGAACAAACAGTCCCTGCACCTGAACAGTCTGTTGAGCCACACCCTCTCTACAGGATCTGAAACTGTTGAATGTGTTACAGCAACATATGGCACACCCCACAAGTGTTGGTGCACAACAGACCATGGGAACTATAGTCCTATAAGCCTATGATGTCTGATCTGCAAGGCCTTTGAGTCCATCATGATTGAAGTCAATAAACAGAGCTATTGGAAGCTGACAAACACACAGCCCTACCAACTGTGGTATGATCATGGGCAGATCATGGTTCCCAAACCTGCTAGACTGTTTGCAAGGCAGCCACCCAGGACACACATCACTGAAGGGAGCTACACACGTCCCACATAGACTCTGAGTAGCCATTTATCAACATCACAGACACATGTTGTATCTACAAATTCAACAACCTGTGCATAAATATGTATTGTCATATGAAGGAATGGAAATTTGTCCACAGAGAGATCACACAAGCTAAGAACTGTGGAGTCCTGTTCAAGCTGTTAACACCTGCTGACCCACATGGTTCATTCCTGGGATTGCATAAAACAAAGTGCACGCACATTACCATGGCCAGTCTGATGATGTCAGCATCCTACAAATATAGCAGGAGGAAAAAAAAAGCACCCAATAAAGCATATAGTGTGTCGTGTTAATGTGTACTTCTGTAGTATCATAACATAGTTAGGTAGGGGTTTGAATCCTGCAATTGCTCTGTGTGTGTGTGATTTCCTGTGAGAGAAGTGCCCCTTTTGGAGACTAGGTACACGCATGAGAAGAGGTAGATTCTTCTTTGGCAAGTCTGATGATGTCAGCATCCTAGAAATATAGCAGGGGAAATAAAAACATCCAGTAAAGCATATAGCACATCGTGTTAATGCGTATATCTGTAGTATCATAACATAATTAAATAGGGGTTTGAAGCCTAAGATTGCTCTGTGTGTGTGGGGGGGTGTAGGTGTTTGTGTGATTTCTTGTGTGAGGAGCTCCTTTTTGGAGACTAGGAAAACACATGAATAGAGGTAGATTCTTCTTTGGCAAGTCTGATGATATCAGCATCCTAGAAATATAGCAGGAGAAATAAAAGCACCTAGTAAAGCATATAGCGCGTTGTGTTAATGCGTATCTCTGTAGTATCATAGCATAGTTAGGTAGGGGTTTGAATCCTGCAAACACTGTGTGTGTGATTTCCTTTGAGAGGAGTGCCCCTTTTGGAGTCTGTAAAAACACATTCAAAGAGGTAATCTCTTATTTGGCATGTCTGATGATGTCAGTATCCCAGAAATACAGCAGTGGAAATGGAAGCTTCCAGTAAAACACATAGCGCGTCGTGTTACTGCGGATCTCTTTAGTGTCATAACATAGTTAGGTAGGGGTTTGAATCCTGCAATTGCTGAGTGTGTGTGTGTGTGACACGGTTGGTTAATGTGTTGTGGGTTTTGCTTTTACAACTGTATGACATATCAGTATAACAACAGTATGTGCATTGCACATGTCCGGTATCTGTGTGGCACATACATATATGTACACATGGCCTCAATTGTTAACTGTGTGGCAAATACATATATGTACACGTGACCTTAATGAGTTCATAGGTGTGAAGCCTGCTTTCTACACGAATACATCTGTTAACATTGACAGTCTGTGCTGCTACTTCTCAGACCTTAGGTCACATATGTATGTATGTGTCAAGGCCAGCCACTGTAGTGATCTGTGGCCTAGGTCATCTGTGTCACACACACCCATGACAGTTTCTATAGAATAGTGTGAGTGAGGGTTCATGCCTGGGGTATATGTCAGACATGTTCAAACACAACACAGTCTGTCAATAATGACCATTCATTACAGATGTACAACACCTCCATGGATATGCATACAGACCCCTTCATGCTTATGTGATTCACTGAGGGACATGAGCATATCTTTGGAAATGTGAATAGCAAAGGACAGATGACATAACATGTGGATGTATGTACACATTGGTACCCCTGCTACATGTTGTGGGCTATTAGCAATGTGGTACTGTCAGGATACTATGTATTGTAAATGTGAATGACTATGCTATAGTTGGCTTATAGCTTTACAGCATGTGTTGGTCTACAGGTATCTGTCTGTATGATACCCTTGTGGAGGATAAGTGTCTCATCTGGAGAATACATTGTAGGCCACTGTATACATTACCAGATCTGGACAGAGATATCCCTAGTGTGTTTGCTTGTACCTGGGATGTCTACATGCCAAACAGGAGTGGTCCCAGGAATGTGTGGTGGCCAATACCACTGGTTACTGGTATTGTATAGTACCGGAAGGACTCAAATGCTACTGTGTATCCTACATCTGTGTGTCAGTTGTCAAGACATCAGCTAAACATAGGGTAAAGTCAGGCTGTTGAGGTTATGTATACTACCAGTATGCAAAACAATGACCAATATAAACAGTATCACCCACAGCATAGTGGCAAACCATGTCATACACACATGTGTACCCAAGTCGTAACATATGTGTAGTAAAATGCATACTGGCCACCAATAGGAAATATGAAGTGTTAACACTGTGTAATACAGGGCATGTCACCCTTCCCATGTGTCCACTATGCACATACATGCAGATGGTGCACCTCCACCATGTTCACAAATGTACACCTGCAAATCTGTACTGCACACATCACACATGCACCATCCACTCACCAACACATGCTGCCAGTATTGCACACATCAGCCAAGTGGCATATGGGCGGACAATACAACATTGGAATTAACACTGTTGTAAACAATACTACATTGATAATCATAGCTTTAATGCATCATGCCTGCTCAGATATACCTACATGGATAGCAGTACACCTTACTGTTGAGAACATGCTAACATTGCTACACTGCTATTAGGTCACCCTGTGCATCAGCCCCATGTAAGCCTGTTACTGCATTGTCACAGATGACAGGAGGTGGAACAGTTTCATCATATGCACAGGATGTGTGATTGGTTTGCCAGAGCCTGACAATGACCAATTCAATCAACATGTGTGTGTGTGTGTGTGTGTGTGTGTGTGTGTGTGTGTGTGTGTGTGTGTGTGTGTGTGTGTGTGTGTGTGTGTGTGTGTGTGTGTGAGGGACAACAGTACAGTATGGGTCAATGTTGGTGTAATGTGTGTGTGTATGTGTTAGCCCTAGGTGTTTGGTTTATGTGTGTGTGTCTGCATGCACACAGTTCCACTTTGTGGCTGGCACATACGCGTGATTGTGGGACAGCCATGGACTGTACCTGCCAGGCTGTACAGCTCACTGCCTCCGGCCATGGACACAGTACCTGTGCCTGCCAGGGGTGCCATGGATAGTATAGGGTACCAAGCCAGAATGGGTACTATCGTCAGAGGCAGAGGGATGTTGACTGGACCCATGTCCTTGCTGGGACTGGCAAGAGCCACGTGCACAAGGTCATCTAGGACGGTCTATTGACAGCCCAGCCCCAACATTGCTGGGGCTGGTACTGCCACTACGGGAGTGGCTAGGACTTGTGTGTCGTCCACGATGAGTGCCAGCTGATGATGTTGTTGGCATATGTCCACGTCGATGTCTCAGCTGCCCTGCACTGTCCTGGCACATGGACATTACATTGCAGAGGACATCTAGTGTCTCCCCCCAACATCTATCAATGACCTCGGTGTAATTACGGATGGCACCGGCAAGGTCACGGATACTGTCATTGATAGTGGTGTTGTGAGCCCTCTGCACCCTTAGTCCCTGCCTGGTGTACCGTTCAATAAGTGCCTGTGCCTGCATTACAGACCGGAACATCGCTGAGATTGTGAGACCTGTGGGGGCACATCTGCCAGGGGCATTACAACCAGCAGTGCTCCCACGAGCACCTCTGGACATATGCCTATGTGGTACCATTCCAGGTGTCTGGGTATGGCTGCTGTGTGGGGTTGCATGTGCCATAGATACCACACTATCCTGGTTGGTGCCTGCTGTATGCTGTTCCTCCGCTAAGGCCATTGGTGTTGAGGGATGTATTGGCAGTATGAATGTGCACATAGATGGGGTGGACAGCTGTGTACTGTTGATTGGCTGACCAACGAAAGACCCTGACAAACCTGCCTGTGCCACTACACATGTGTCATCATGCCCACTATTTGTGGCAGTGACCTCAGGTTCCCTGCTGCACTCATCCAATACCTCAGCACCTATGAGAGGAAGACAGGAAACACACTTCACAATCTGTACAGGATGTTAGCGCACATGCATACATGAACACATGCACACATGCACACATGCACACATGCACACATGAACACATGAACACATGAACACATGCACACATGCACACATGCACACATACACTACTCAGTCAAGTTGAGACACACACACACCAACAGCAATACGCAACATATCCATTAGTGGTTGATGGTGCAATACAGTATCACAAGCCAAAGTGTCCTATCACACGTGTCAGCATGCAGGATGTGTGTTGCTCAAAAGCATGCAGTGCGAGTGTGGAGAGTCCTTGCTGATAACAGTATACATGTCTTTGATGCATGTGTGTACATGGACACAACATTGCTGTGCAAGTCTGGAATGCTTTCCAATGTCCTGTGCACCATCACTCATAGGTATACATACCATGGCCGGATGCACACAACTGTCAGGTGTATAGCAATGAATGCTATGTGTGGTACTGTAATTACTGTAACTGGATGTAGTGTAGTACCATGAGCCATCATCAGGCAGCATCATGTGGTCAACCAAGGCCACCAATGTATGTCAAACTGGCAACTATCTTACTGTACCTGACCTGCACCACTTTGGCTACATTAACCATTTCACAGCCAGTTGTTACATGGGTATGTATGGTGTTCAATAGGGAGCATTGTCTCACATGAATGTGTTGTGTGTTGAAGCATGTCAAACCACCCCATGATAGTCCACTACCCCCAGGTATAGTATGTGTGCTGTGTTGTTGACATTTGGGATACTGGAGTATGACCTTACAGCAGGTGTCTACATACGCCATGTGTATCAAATTAACACTAACTGCATATGACAAAGTGGTGTATGTTGTGTGCATGTGTATTGACTCTGCCTATACAATGTCCACTACAGTGTACCACAATTGGTTGGGATGCTTTGTGTATTGCATGTGTTTGAGGTGGATACTCATGTTACTGGGATGTACATAGTCCCACAGAGAACATGCGGAGCATGCATTATGTGTAGGTGTTTTACATGTGTATATGGCCTACAAGTCTCCTATGACATGCATATGTTATATGTTATATTAAATGTAGAACACTCACCAGAATGGGTGTGCTGTCTTGCTATCAGACCAGAGGGACCTACAAGGATATGGGACAATTTGTCAGTGTCAACAACTATGGTATTGCTGTTGTGTGTTTGCAATTCCACAGTAGTACAAGAGGTGACAGTCACAGGCATACAGATTATGTTCCAAAGTATCAGTATTGCATGACACCAGGCTCTGCATCTTCTGAATACACAGTACACATCTGGTAAATGCATGTTCTAACAATTCATCTAACAGTAGTCTACAGATATACCATGTTACCTGCACACTCTGTATTTACATGCTGGGTGACTCCGGCCTCCATGATGAGGCATATCTGTTGTACTGCTTGTCTAGGAGTCACCATGCTAAGGAGCAGCTCTTCCACTCTGGTGAGGGGGGGGTGTGTTGATGCACCACCACCTGTGGCGAGCTGTTGTCTGTGGACATCGGAGGCATGCTGCCGGACATGTCTGATTAAATCACTGCAGTGATGGTGTACCTGCTCATAAGTCCAGTTATGCATGCCTACATCATTCACCCAATGGACAACATCCTGCCACAGTGCAGTGCATCCATGCTGGTCCTGGCTAGATCTGGAAAACAGCAAGTTGTAATGCTGTACCAGGGCATCATAGATGACCTCCTCCTCCTCAGGGGAATAGGCAGGCTTCCTGTTGTGAGACATATTCCTGTAAGACAATAAAACAGTCATTGTGAGCATGTCATGTGGCACACTTAACATGCTAAAGTACAGACATCAATGAAATGCCATATATAGCAACCTATTGGCTGTCAGTAGATACACACCTTTCATACCACATAGGACTGCTCAGCCCACAACTGCCTGACAGTGCCTGGCACATACTATATTCCAAAAATTGTTCTGCACAGCAACAAAGCGGAATCAGTATGTAAGACTATACAACAGTACATGGCACACTCTATGTGACACAATGCACCACATAGCAACAGGGGGTGTGTATGAAGCTAATGCATGCAGACATTTGTCATCCATTGAAATGAATGTTAAGTACAGTTTAAGTACTATCAGTACACCACGCTATTTGTTGATAGCAAACCCCTCAGTAACAAATGTGCACATTCATCACTATAGGTGGCATACTGCTGTAATACACTGCACATGTTGCTAGATATGCACATATATCCTGTGACACACATACCACCAAGGCCATGTTACAGGCATACCCACACACACATCAGACATACCTACAGGACACATAGGTATGGCAACCCAGATCAGTTTTACCTGTGTAACATACAGTACTGTGTGTCAGCACCTACAAAACCTCATGCCTGAGGTTTGTAATGTGTGAGGACTACAGGTACAAACAAAACAGTGTGTCCAAGCAATGTGTATGTAAACCATACTGTGCTGTTTAGGCCTACAGCTTCAGGTAGTACTACTGTTCATACAGGATTTGTATTCACTAGTGTTACCAATCAATAAGCATACATGTACTGCTTAAGCCTACAATGGCACACTCCGGTCAACACCATGGGGACTACATCACACCATATACCTTACTCCTTTTCCTGCCTAGCAATAGCATGAGTATCTTTTGCTGAGATTTGAGCTACAACACTACATACCATGATATACACGGTTTCACACTAGGCTATCACACATATATACAACTTTGACACATTCACCTACACGTTCACCATCACACCCAGTCAACCTCACATAGCAAGTAATGCAACAAGTACATGCATGTGTGTATCATGTCCTAGGTAGCTAAAAGGCTATTATCCATAGGACCTATGGAAGCATAGCCATATGGTACCCTTACATTCCACACCCATGTAATGTAGGTTCATGTGCCCCTGTCATGCAGAGCCACAGTGGTGAATCCTGGGTTGTGTTTCCTATCTCACACCCACTCAGCATGATTATTCATGACAACTGCTAATGAGGACCTTCATTTGCTATTGATAGGTGGTTAGTTCCAGAGTATGGTATGTGTCTGAGATGATAATGTACCACTCCAGCATGTTCTGCTTTTTCACGTTACAGGGTTTAGATCAGTACAGTGTGTAGCTTGTATGGAGTGTAATCTGTATATATAGAGCATGTCCAACACCTGTGGATTTGGCATAGCTTTGTATGTTAGGCAGAGGTTGCCTCTGGGTAGGCGGTATGTGACACAGTGTAGCTGTGGTTTTGAAGGACAGTCTGCATAGGGCATCTGTTTGAGAACGGTAATATTCTTTGTGAGGTATGTGTCTGGCGTCTTCTGTCACTGTGAATGTCTTCTGAGGTACATACCGACAGGCCAATGTACTCTATGATGGGTGTTATGACTGATGAGTACAGTGGAACACTGACCTCTTATTCCATGGATGACATACCTTTTCTGTTGACATGCGGACCTTACTCAGTTTACATGACTAGTGTGGCACTGTGATTATCAATAGGGACACTACTGTCCAACTTGGTCCCATAGTCTCTCATCACACTTTCGTTGTTGAGTAGACTACCACCTATGTGGTAGTTCATGGGTACAGGGTTTTTAACATGAGGGATGGCAATATGTTTACAACATTGAGCTTGGGTGTACATATGAACATCCATTGGTGTACATATAGATATACATATAGGCACATATACAGTCCACCTTTCATGGTGGGAATACCAATTATGCAAAGGTTGAGAGGGATGCAGTTATGTTATGATATTGCACATGTACCTTTAGCAGGACCCCCTATCTGGAAGACAAAAACCTGAGGAATCATACCCATGAGATTTAAACACCACATGTCATATGCCAGCACAGTATGCTGTCTTGTTTGCCACACACTACCACCTACATATAAAAATGCACATAACAACCTGCAACAAAATATAATTGTCCACCCTTCACAAACAATTGCAGTATGTCCCTTGCTCTATGCACATGTTCAGATGCTAATTTATCAGACACATACATATCTCTCCATATGTGTGTGCCATACACACACAGGGTCCACACTGTTGTAAGTCCGTACACCTCACGGATGACCTGTTGGGCCTTGCTACAACATGGACGGTTGTCACCTGTGTGCATACAGTAATAGTACAGGGAGTATATATAGCTGCAAATGATAACACTACTACTATACTAGCCTGGTACAGCAGTTGCCAATGCTGAGCTACAAATTATGTTACTATCATGCATGTCTTACTCTGTCACATCCAAGTTTATATAGGTGTTTGCACTACTCCCCCAAACAGCCATTATATGCAGTACTGTACAGACCATAGATAACATGTTCATAGGTTCATAGGTTCATAGGTTCATACTAGGCTATCTGCCCTAGGGCATTTAAAAGCCTAGCCAGAGTGTGTTTGGCTTTCACCACCCCTTAGGATGAGAATACTATACCCATTAGTTTGGTGTGCCTCTGTCCAGCAGTGATACAGACATGATTCCCAGGGTAAACCTACGATCTCCCATCCACTCGTCAAGATTTCTCTTGAACAGAGTCAGTGAGGGGCTCTGCCTCACATGGACTGGGATTCTGTTCCATAGTGTAGGGAGTCTCTGGGTGATGAATCTGTCCCTCCAGCACGTCCTATTTATATCCGTGTTGAGGTTTAAGTCTCTTGCTCTCGTGGCTCTGGTGGATTTGGATTTTTTGAGGTGGAGCATGTCCATTAATTCCGGGTTGGACATGGCCTTGTATGTCAGGCACAGATCACCTCTGAGCAGATGGTATGCGACTGAATAGAGCTGGAGTTTCTTCAGTCGGGCATCGTATGACATATGTTTGAGCCCCTTTATCCTTTTGGTGAGGAACCTTTGGGGTCTTTCCAACTGCTGCAGGTGTCGGGTAAGGTACATTCCGAATGGGGCGTTGTACTCAATCATTGGTCTGATAAGTGAAGAGTACAGGGGTACAATGACATCCCTGATCTGGATGTAAATCCCTTCATGATCAGGTGGGCAATGTAGAAGGTCTTCCTAACCACTTTGGCAATGTGAGTGTCAAAAGAGAGGTTACTGTCAACTTGGGTCCCCAGGTCCCTGATAACTTCTTCCGTGTTTAATGGATTACCACCTATGTGGTAATTAGGGGTTACCTTGTTTTTCCCAAAGGGTATGACTATACATTTTTTGGCATTTAGCTTAAGGCCATGGCTCTGGCACCAGTTATCCATTTCTATGAGACCTTTCTGGAGGATGTCTGTGTCTGATGGAGTGTCAATTATGGTGCCCAGTTTGCAGTCATCTGCAAATTTTGTCAGCCACAATCCCCTATGTTTGCCTGCACTTCAGAAAAATAAATGCCGAACAAGAGGGGCCCAGGACTGAGCCCTGTGGGACACCGTGACCGCTTAGAGTCTGACATGGCACCAGCAACTCTAACCCTGTGTGTTCTGTCCTTGAGCCAGTTTGCAACCCATCTTGTGACATATGGGTTTACATCTAAGCTGGTGAGCTTTTCTATGATGCCCGAGTGGGGTATTGTGTCGAACGCTTTTGCTAGGTCAAGGTAGGCTGTGTGAACTGCCTTACCCTCATCAATGGCCTTAGTGACTGTTTCGAAAAAGTCGACCAAGTTCAAGAGGCAGGATCTGCCCTTGACAAAGCCAAATTGGGTAGGATCCAGTGTCTGTAGGTCCCCAATGTCTTTATTTATGAGTTCCATTATGATCCTTTCCATAGCTTTGCAGACAAGGCTCGTCAAGCTTATGAAGCGGTAATTTCCAGGGTCCGTAGAAGCACTGCCTTTGTGGAGTAGGACCACAGTTGCCGTACGCCATTCTTTGGGTACGTATCCTGTAGTAAGGCTAAGATTAAACAGCAGCCTTATGTGTGGGTTTAGTTCCTCATTGAGTTCGTGTAGCACACAGCCGGGGACACCGTCAGGTCCCATTGATGCTGTGTTTTTTGCTTTAGAGAGAGCAGCTCTCACCTGGGCATCTGAGATGTTTGGGAGGCTAGACTCTGGTGGGATAGATATTTCTCCTTTTGGGGGGGAGGGAGGGGAGAAATTTGCACTGACCCTGTCTGCCAGTATGTTGGCAATGTCCGTGGGTTCAGTGATTTTTTTATCATTTTGGACTAATTCTGAGCATATCTGGGAGTTTCCACCCAGGTTTCTAACATAGCTAAAGAAGGCTTTATGATTGTCTTTTGTGTCATTAGCGATTTTTCTCTCAAAGTTGGCCTTGGATGATTTTATGAGTGATCGTAGTTTTTTGCTAGTATTGATCAGAGATGCCTTCCCATTTAAGGATTTTGCTCTGTCATGTAGTAGCTTTCTCCTCTTGTTGTAGAGTTTGTTTATGGCTGAAGTCCACCAGACCAGGCGCCTGCCTTTGGTGGAAAGGGTCTTGATTTTATTAGGGATTGCTTGATCCATACATTCCTGGAGGTGCTCGTAGAAGGCATTTGTAAGGGTTTCAGCAGCGTGGGTTGTGGTTTCCACTGGCTCGGGGGCCTTGAAGGATAACACTCCAGTCTTAAGAAGTGTGAAGTTTGCTTTTGAGAAGTTCTTCACTGTGGTCTTTTTTGCTGGGGTGGGGGCGGGATGTGGATCTCCAGTGAGATTAATTTATGGTCTGATCTCACCAATGAGGGATATACTTCCGGTGTGGAGCATTTTGTCCCCATGTTTGTGATGATCAGGTCTAGTATATTTTCTCCTCTTGTGGGAATGGTGACTAGTTGTTCCATAGCATTTGAGTTTATGAACTCAAGGAACCTTTGGGCTAGGGTGTTGGGGCTTGAGTAATGTTCCCAGTCTATGTTTGGGTAGTTGAAGTCACCCAATATGATGGTGTTTGGAGAGACATTCATACTCTCCAGTGTCTTCAGGAAGGCTGTGTGGGTTTCCTGAGTTTGAGAAGGTGGTCTGTAGCATGTTACAAACTGTAGGGCAGTTTTACCTATGGTTAATTGCACCTGGATGGTCTCCGATGCTTCATGCATTGCCACTAACCTGGAGGTGTGGGTATCCTTTATGAATATGGATACTCCCCCTCCTTTGTGGTTCGGTCCGGATTTTGGGGCCGGAACGCATGATATGAGATATAACCTGATAGTGCTGGGGTGCTCTCAGGAGCCTTGAACCAGGTTTCAGTCACAGCACAGACATCGATGTTCTCCATACTGAGGAGGGCTTCAAGGGTGTGCATCTTGAGGTTTAGACTTCTGGCATTGAGCAGTATTACCCTTAGTTTTTCTCCATTTTTGTTTTCTAGGGCGGTAGGTTTATCATTTGAGCCTTGCCTAAAAAAGGCACTATGGGGGTGGCAAGAGCCTTTGCCAATATCCGGAAGCCCAGGGGTGACAGGTGCAAGCCGTCCCTTGCGAAGCAGCGTGGCTTGTCAAGCATGTCATCCCAGGCAGACAGACATTGGATCCCCTTAGAATGACACCAGTAATTATGCCAATTATTAAAGCTGATCATTTTGTCTCTGTATTGTGGCATCATTCTTGGTGAGGGTAGGATACTGCTCAGGGTCAGGGTCATACCGGCATGGGCTACATAATCTGAGAGCTCCTCTATGTCTCCTTTCATGTAGTCCAGGGAGGTACGTCTCAGGTCGTTCACACCGGCATGGACAATGACTGAGTCATACTTGTACTTGCTGTGGAGTGACCTTAGTGCTTGTGTTATGTGGCGGATGTTCAGATGTTCGACATATAATGCTGAGATACATATGTCACAGTTATGTCCCACTGCACACAGCTACATGCAAATTTGTCCATGGCAGTAGTTATGCATGGCATCACTGCATACATACCTACTGCTGCCACTTATGCATGTTTCTGAGTATGTACAGTACTATTCATAAACATCTACTACTTGCCGATAACTACAAGTCTGTTACATACCTGTTACTCACTGTCAGGTCCATCTGTGTATGCTTTTCATGTTTTTTTTTTTATTAAGTATATTAGTTATTATTGATTATTAATTAAGTTTTTTTTTCTTAATTAATATATTTAGTTTTTAAAGAAGTAAATATAATATTTACTTACATAAGGCTTTTTTATTCAGTAATAAAGTTTGTCAGTAGCTGCTGACATGCGCAATGTAATGATTGCATGTGGGGATAGCAAGTACAATCTGCTTTTATAGTTATCTGGACATGCGCATGTGATGCCGTCTGCACCAATTGGTGCCCAGCATTTGGTAAATGCATACAGCCTGCTGTGTGGTAATTGCAGTACTCACTGTCATAGCAACCCAATGCTATAAATGGCTAAGGTATGTAGGCATAGCCCTTTCAGATTTCCAGAGTGGGGCCCATGCTTGTTTGCTGTGGACACGGTTGTGTAAGTCAGAAGGCTGGCATACTTCTTATATCTGAAGCTAGAGGTGTGGACAGTGATGTACATGTTGTACTCAGGCCTGACTGTTGCCACTTGCAGTACAGAGCTATCAGTGTAGAGTTTAACTCACCCCTACAAATGCTTACACAGCATTTATGTGACTATGTAGTTTCTTTTCCACTCATATAATTAACTGCCATACAAACATATTTATTGAGTATTCTTTTGGCACATGAACTATTTGTGAACTGTTATACTGTGAATATTAATGTAGGCACTTCTGCAGGGTTTGTGGTTTTATTGTTGATATTGGCACAGGGTTCACAGGACAACTGGACAATTCCAGTACTGTGTATGCCTACTTATATCCTTGGTAGACCCTAAACACACAAGTGTATTTAAAGTGTGTGTGTGTGTGTGTGTGGGGGGGGGGTTGCTGACATACAGCGAGCATTATGTATTATTGTGTGAATATTATCTTAATGGACTTAAAGGATTGGTGTGTACCTGTTGGTTTATCAAGGCAGGTGGTCTGTCTGCATAGTTCCCAACTGTGAACCTATCCAGATGGTAGTCAAATGTTACACTGTTATTCTTTGTCTGTGCAACCTACAGGTGTTTTCATCACTAGTACAATGGCATTGTTACAGTCAGTTGCTACCAGTACATGGCTACATCCTTTGGTATTACTGTGTTGTACTCCTACATAAGGGAATGCTTGTGGAAGTCCTACCACAGCTATTTGCAGTGTGTGTAACAGCAGGATAGCTGCTATGCCTGCGTGTTTGTGCCTCTGCCTGGCCTATGAAACACTCAGATACATCTTTGCATGGAGTCAGGGATAGGTAGTTAAATGTGAAGTACACCTTACACATCATAGAGACAGTAAAAGTCTAGACTTGTGAGGCACTGCATATGGATACGTACTCCTTTTATGAAGTACAAGCAGTGTCTACTGTTATTGTCAGTATTCATTGTGTAATACCCCACCTTTCTGACTGACGTCAGTACTTTTCAGAGGGATTCCGAGGGACACAGCTTCAATATGTTTCACAATCAGGGACATCCCTGCTAAGTAGTCACAGCTGCGTAGTATGGCCTCTGCCCTAATCAGATTTGCTACTGTTTTTCCTGCTATGGTACTGTGTGGGGGTTGTAAAGTGCCTCTGTAAGTTTATTTTCTGCTAGAATGGCTGCTTCTCATATCACACTCATGTAATGCATTTCACAACAATTGCTGGTAAAGATCCATAAAACAAGCTTTGTGTTGTGGCCTTCCTATTTATCCTTTACATTCAGTCATTGAAATGCATGATATATTTATTTGAGCACCAGGTTATTGTGTATCTGTCGTGGCTTATTGATAATTCATGCAGTCTATTGTGTCAATAGTCTGTGGTTTGAAACTGCCAGAGGTATTTTATTTTGCTTCTGAGCAGAACAAGGGCCCTGACATAGAGTGACTAAGGCAGTTTTAAGCAGTTGTAAGTGGGTTTTTGTGGGTTTTCGCGACACTTAGGGATGCTTAGCTAAGCGCACACATGTGCACACTCGCTTAGACTCACTTACTACTGCTTAAAAGTGCTTACTCCCACAAACCCCCGTGCTAATTTCTTTGAAAGAAAAGAAAATGGGGTGATAGGAAAGTGGTGAAAAAGGGGGCACAAAGAGGGAAAGACAGTAGGAAAACAAGCTCGGGATGTGCAGGACGGGTGTAGGGAAGGTCCATAGCTGCCCATTTCTTTACCAGCAACAGCTGTGCATATAGAAGCAATTTGGAGTGAAAATTGAAACCTTCCACCCCTGGGAGAGGGGTGAGGACAACAAAGTATGTTGTACCGCCAATTATAATTATCAGTTTACATGTCCAGCGGACATGGGTGCAAAATGGGCAGCTATGTATGGGGCATAATTTTTTTGTGGGTACAGATTGCCCTTTTTTTTTTTCAAGTGAGAGTGAAAAGTGAGGTTGAGGAAGTAAGTATATTTGGGGAGGCAGGTTGGGGAGGTAAACAGACAAGACAGACAAGATGCATACAAGGGTGGTGTATGACACATGGGGTGGGTGAACACAACTGACGGGGACGGATGTTTGGAAATCGCAAGCCCATGAGCCCACAGATGGTAACAGTGGAACTGAGATCCCCACCCATGGGCAGTCACCACTGCACCTTCAAAGCCCTGAGGGTGGCTGTGCTGGGGGCTGCGTAGGATGAGCAGGCTCACCCGTGAGATGCACCACTATCGCCTCGAGCTGGTGTAGGGGATCAGCGACTGAATGCTGGATCTCCCTACGCACCACAACCCGGACCCTTCGAAGGGTGACAGGTGGCCCTTCTCCACCCACGCTTGCATGGGGGGACGAACTCCATCCCCTGCAGCGCTTCCACCCGAAGGTGGCACAGGACCAATGGAGGAGGGGAGCCCGGGCTGGGCACCGGACCTGCTGGTGCCAGGTGCACTCGCCAGCTGAGGAGGGGCAGGTGGGTCCGCTGGGACTGGCCTTCCCATACGCTCTGTGATTAGGTGTGTTTAATTACAACATAAACAACAGCATTCCAAATTAGTTGTAACAGCATGCAATTCCCATTAACCCAACACACCAAGGTTCCAACAGTTGAACAGCAAGCATAACACATGCATAAATTGAACAACAGTGGGCATTCCAACAGCATGCAGGGATGATTGGTGGCAACAGGCCACCATGATTGTGGTGTTTGAACAGGGCACATGCACCAAAGTGAATGCAGATATTTATAGAACAATAGGACATATGTCCCAACAAATGTTTTGAGATTACACATACCCATTGAGGTGTGGAATTGCATGGTTTATGCACATACAGTAGGATGTAGAAAGAAACCTCAATTAACATCTTATAAGTACTTTTAGTCTGCACTACATTCCTAGTGACGGCAGGTGTATATCCCCTACATGTACTATTACACATGGCAACATGCATTAGGTTGTGTAATGGGTTTGCCTAGTTCATTATATACCTGACCTTTATCTGACATACTAACTGTCCAGGATGCAGATGTTACTGCTACATATTTATTGTTGTATTTATATTTCTTTATCTACATATCTGGATGTGTTCACTTGACATTTTCCATTTAATTTGTACAGAACCCTGCATTTCTTGTAGCACACTCACATTTCTGGGGAACAAATTAACAAGCTACGCGTGTGCCAGATTTACTTATGCATGCCAGCCAGTAACTGACTGTTGAGGACTGTATATATGCTTCACAGCTACTAACTTTTCCATCACCCACTTTAGATGGGACTGCCCAACTGTGTGTTGCCAGCACTTATTAAAACAGTACTATTTGTATAATGCAAGGGTACAACAACATTTCAAAGTAAGTGACACAGACACACTCCAGGTTTTATACCTTTATTAATTACATTACACACTTTTCCACAGGCTCACTCCTTTATTTGATATTACAGTGCATATGGAAGACATATTCAAGACATATTATACCTTTATTAATAGGTTAGAGCACTCTTTTTCAGGCTTGCTCACTTATTTTATATGACAGTACCTGCAGAGATATTATTCCGGACATATTTTGCCTTTCGTAATGGGTTACTACACTCTTTTTCTGGCTCTCTGACTTATTTCATATAACAGTACATGCAGAGGACTTATTCAGGGCATTTTATGGCTGTATTATTGGACTACAACACTTTCTTTCATGTTCTCTCCCCATTTTATATAACAATACATGCAGAATTATCACTAATCTGCCTGGTAGCACAGCCTTAGCAGCCTATCTGCATAGGCTTGCTGATTCTCAGCAAGGTCACCTGCAGCTGTGAAGTAAATGAAGGGATATTGAGACATACCTATCCATTATACAGAATCAATTATCATTTCTTACATACTACATTCCATTGGTACCTACTCAGTTGTGGGGCATCTTGCATCCCACAGGCTTCCTGTATCCATTGGTTCAGTAGGTCCTGCTTCCATCTCTTCAGGTCTGCATGGTGGTGACGGACCTGCTCACCAGTCCGAGGAACGCCTGTGACACTGGTGAGGTCATGAGCTAACCGGCTCCAAGCATCTGCCTTGTACTCCATCCCTGGGAACTGGCCCTGCAGGAGTCTTGACTCATGATGGTGGACAAGGAGCCAAACCATGTATTTCGACTCCTCGATGCCCCAACGTTGCGCTCGGAAGAGTGTACCCTCTCCAGCACCAGCCATTCTAACTGCAGATGTGAGCTACAATCAGTTATGGCGAGTATTCCCGCCTATGGGGCTTAAATATGCCACATTTCCCGCACTTTGTTGTGATTGGCCATGTTTGAAAATTCTCGGCTGACTGCTGACCTGCTTAGTAATGGTTAATCTACCATTTATGAGTATATGTATGTTAACAGTGGCTGTTTATCCTAAACTGTCATGGCTTAGTGGTTCGGCACTTTGATTATGGTGCACAGAGTCCTGGGTTTGAACGTTGTCATTGCATTTTATTTTACTACTGTCCAGACAGGCTAGGGGGTGTGGCTGTGTTTAAGCAACTTTGCTCTATGTTGCTCCACGTTGCCCTATGGTATGCTGGTTGGCGTGGCGAGCACCTCCGCACAAACCGATTGCACTGGGTAAAGTGCTATTTAGCTATGGGCAACTACATTGAGCTGGGTAAAGCACTATTTAGCTATGAGCAACTACATTGTGCTGGGTAAAGCGCTGCTTAACTGCGGGCAATTATATATCAGGATCCTTTATAAATATATATTTTGTTCACTGATACATAGGCCATTTCACTGCTTTTTAGTAAAATTGTAATCATATATGTTGGGTATTATTTCATATAACTGATTTAAAACATAAATAGGAAGGAGAGTGGTGGGATTCAAACCGTGAATGCCTCCTCTTTGTGCAAACATTCTACCATTACGCTATTGCTATTTGGTGTAATTTGCATAAACATTCCTTCTTATGCTCTTCAATGACGGGATTGCTAACTGCAGCTAAGCAATGGGCACACCTGCGCACACACTCTTAGATACGGGCAGCTATTTCGGGAATTAGAAAAAAAAATTAATGTTTTACTTTTTATAACTCTGCTGGGGGTTTACAATGTCAGGGAGTGTGGTGTTGGGTACATGGACATTTGAGCGGACTCGCTCTTGTGTGTTTACATTTTGCAATTCGGACACTTGCAGGGGAGTTGACATTTAGACTGCTCGGCAGTCGGACACACCCCCTGCTTTCCTGCACGGTCCATGTTAGACTTGCAGTTGGGTCAGCGTGCCGTCATGAATATTCATGGCATGCTGACATCATACCGTTCAACTGCAGCCTCTGAGTTAGACTTATTTAGTCTTACACGGAGGATTCATGAATCCAGGGGTGTATTTACTTACAAGAATTACAATATTTTTAACTACACTGGTACTGAATTAACTGTTTATCATTTTAGTTTACTTTCCAGGGGTTTTAAATTCGTGCCATATAAAAAATGTGATATTACTAGGCTGTTACTGGATTTCAAAATGTTCATCAGACAACTTAATTTGGAAGTTATTTTTCAGGGACAAACCAAAACAGATATACAGGCCTGCTTAAAACGTAAAAGTGAATATAATCCACCTATACACCCTCAATTGAAGAATTTTGAGGCTATAGTGGAGAATGAATTAAGAAAGGTTGTAGGTAAATCTAAAAAATACAACCTAAATGAAAATGAGAGAAGTATTTTAAGTAAACTACAGGAAAACTCGCAGATCAGGGTTATGAAACCTGATAAGGGAGGGGGTACAGTACTTAAGGACCAGGTAATTTATGAAGGGAAGATGAATGAAATTTTGGGAGACCACTTTACCTACATTAGGGTTTCTAAGAATGAGATCCATGTGGCATATAAGAAAATAGAGGTTGCCTAAACGATATGTTGTTGAAAGGACTAATTAATATAGACACCTTCAGATTTTTACTTGTTTCTCAACCTAGGATACCTTCTATGTTTGGGATTCCCAAGGTCCATAAAAAACAGTTAAATCCCCCTCTTAGACCCATAATGTCAGCTGAGGGCTCAAAAACTATGCCACTGGCAAAATTCTTGGATGTAAAATTGAAAAAACTTCAGGGTATAGATATGAACATGATTTATGACAACATCATTTTCGTAACAGTGGATATTAAAGATCTATTCGCCATTATTCCTCAAGAAGAGGGGTTAGCTTGGCTTGAAGCCACTTTGGTGGATAAAACTAGAATTTCTAGTGATTTTAAATCTGATGGACACGGTTTTGAAAAATAATTTTATTTATTACGGTGGCGAATATTTTCACCAGGTAAGGGGGGTAGCCATGGGTGCTAATTGTGCACCAACCTATGCTAACATCATTTTAGCCTGGTGGAAGAAACAATACATCTTTAATTCTAAATTCTGTGATTGTTGGGTTTTATACAGGCACTTTTTGGATGATATTTGTATTTTTTGGAATGATTTCAAGGAAAAACTAGAAGAATTTTTGGAGTATCTTAATACCACCACATCTTTCTTACATTTTACTAGTAATGTCTCCTTTGATAAGGTTGACTTTTTGGATGTGAGTATTATTAAAATTACTGGTGGTATTAAGTCAAAAGTCTTCCGAAAGGAGAAATTCTCCAATTCATATCTTCATTTTGAGAGTGTCCGCCCTTTTTCACAGAGAAAAAGTATTTTCAAAGGACAGTTGGTTAGGACTAGTAGGCTCACCTCTCTAGATGATGACTTTGATGAAGAATGTCTTTTTCTAAGAAAACTTTTTCTAGAAAGGGGTTACCCAGATGAATTATTGAATGATACCATTTTATACATTAAAAGTCAAAGGACGTCAAGATTTAGGCCCTTGTTGGATAAAAGTATTGAGTCAAACTCTAACAATGTTAATATTAAGGATGATAAGTTTCTTAGGGTATTCACCTTGGAACATAATAGTGATTCCCATCGGGTAATAGAGTTGGTTATAAAAGAATGGGAGGACAGGTTCACCTCTCTCACTGATTTAAAGGACATGCAACATAAGCCTTTAAATATTGTTTTTAAAAAAGGAACCATTTTAAAGGAATTAATGGAAAAAAGGAAGCCTGTTCAAAAGGCCAGGAGACTGGGTACCTACAAATGTGGGGCATGTGCACAGTGTTTACACATAATAAATACTGGCAAGGTGTGTATCAAAAGTAGGAATAAATATGTTCACAGTACATGTCACAGTAATTGTAACTCCAGTGGGTTGGTATATCTGGTATCCTGTGAGGCATGTTGTGCCTTTTATATAGGGAAGACTGAAAGACGTTTGAAAAGGCGGATCTATGAACATTTTTTATGATATAAGTACAAATGATAAGAATTCCCTGTATAAACATACACAGGAATGTGCCAAAGCAACTTTTTTGTTTTTTGTACTGGAGGTTGTTCCCAGACATTGCGGGGGTTTGTGGGAAACCCGTCATGAATATAGGGAGCTATATTGGCAGGTATTTTTGGACGCAGGAAGGCACCCTGGTCTGAATGAAAGTATTTCACTTGCACCATTATTAAAACTAAGAGCAGCCAAATTATAAAGTTTTTTTTTTCCTGTTATCAGCCAATAGAGGGTAGCATTGCACATGTTTTTACACATTTATTCTTTTAACTGTGTTAAAAGGTGAATTTTTTACAATACATTTATATATATATATATATATATATATATATATATATATATATATATATATATATATTTTTTTTTTTACATACATTTATCATATATTATACATATACATATTTATTAATTTGATATTTAATGTTAAACAGTTTTTTTTAAATGTGGTTTTTATATTATTTTTTAAAGTTGTATTTGTCCTTGCATATTTATTCCATTAATTGATGCAAAGGTTTTATTGGTTAATTAGTTAATTATTTAATGTGAGAAGTTATATAAGCATGTGTATTTTTGTGGATTGTGTTATCTGATGAAGTCTGAGGATGAAAATGCATTGTGTGTTGTCAGCATTAATAAAACTTTGTGGATTACTACTTCGTGGTTGGTGACTGATTTTTCCAAACTCCTGGTTTGGTTATGTTTCATATTTATGTTTCATGATTGTTTTAGGGGCAGATGTACAATCCGCAGTGGTGCAGCGGTAGCGTTGTTGCCTCGCAGCAAGAGGTTCTCCCATTCGATTCCCGGCTGGAGTGCGGGGACTGCCTTCTGTGTGGAGTCTGCATGTCCTCCCTGTGGTTGGGTGGGCGCTCAAAAGACATGCATAAATGGGTGTGCCTTCATTGAAGGTTAAACACTGAGCTGGCACCTTGGCATTTGTGAAAATCTACTGCCAATTGTTAGTGGACCGGAGTTCCACTGTGGTGACCCCTAAGTGGGAAAAGACGAATAACAGCATTGTTTTAGGGACAGATATGGTGCTAGAATTATGGCTGAAAGGGCTGGAATCAGTCAGCTGTTTCTTCCTACTGGATCAGGCTTGCTCTGGTAAATGGCAATAGTTATGAAGGAAGATGCTTTGATGCAAGCACATTTTTTTAATTAATTTTCTTTCTTGTTTTATTTTTTTGTTAGTTAAGTGATGATGCTCAGAATTAGTCCAAAATGATACAAAAATCACTGAACCCACAGACATTGCCAACATACTGGCAGACAGGTTCAGTGCAAACTTCACCCCTCTCCCCTAAAGGAGAGATAACTATCCCAGCCGAGTGTAGCCTCCCGGACATCTCAAATGCGCAGGTGAAAGCTGCTCTCTCTAAAGCTAAAAACACAGCATCAATGGGACCGGATGGTGTCCCCGGCTGTGTGCTACATGAGCTAAATGAGGAATTAAACCCGCACATAAGGCAGCTGTTTAATCTCAGCCTTACCACAGGATACGTGCCCAAGGAGTGGCGTACGGCAACTGTGGTCCCACTCCACAAAGGCGGTGCCTCTACGGACCCTGGTAATTACCGCCCCACAGGCTTAACAAGTCTAGTCTGCAAAGCTATGGAGAGGATCATAATGGAGCTCATAAACAAAGATATAGGGGACTTGCAGACATTGGACCCGACCCAGTTTGGCTTTGTCAAGGGAAGATCATGCCTTCTGAACTTGGTCGACTTCTTCGAAACAGTCACCAAGGCCATTGATGAGGGAAAGGCAGTCCATACAGCCTACCTTGACCTTGCAAAGGCTTTCGACACAATACCCCACTCGGGTATTGTAGAAAAACTTACCAGCTTAAATGTAAACCCATATGTCACAAGATGGGTTGCAAACTGGCTTAAGGACAGAACCCACAGGGTTAGAGTTGCTGGCGCTGTGTCAGACTCCAAGCCGGTCACAAGTGGCGTCCCACAGGGCTCGGTCCTTGGCCCCTATTGTTTGGCATCTACTTCTCAGAAGTACAGGCCAACATGGGAGGACTTTGGCTGACAAAGTTTGCAGACGACTGCAAACTGGGCGCCATAGTGGAAAGTGCATCGGACACGGATATCCTTCAGAAGGGACTCACGGAAACAGATAGCTGGTGCCAGAGCCATGGCCTGAAGTTAAACGCCAAAAAATGTATAGTCATACCCTTCGGGAAAAACAAGGTAACCCCAAGCTACCATATAGGTGGCAATCCACTAAGCACAGAAGAGGTTATCAGGGACCTGGGGACCCAGGTTGACAGTGGCCTTTCTTTGACACTCACGTTGCTAAAGTGGTTAGAAAGACCTTCTACATTGCCCACCTGATCATGAAGGGATTCACATCCAGATCTAGTGAGGTCATTGTTCCCTGTACTCTTCACTTATCAGACCAATGATCGAGTACAATGCCCCATTCGGGATGTATCTCACCCGACATCTGCAGCAATTGGAGAGACCCCAAACGTTCCTCACCAAAAGGATAAAGGGACTCCAAAATCTGTCATATGCTGCCAGATTGAAGAAACTCCAGCTCTATCCAGTCGCATACCGTCTGCTCAGAGGTGACATGTGCCTGACATACAAGGCCATGTCCAACCCAGAATTAATGGACATGCTCCACCTCAAAAAATCCAAATCCACCAAAACCACTAGAGCAAGTGACTTAAACCTTAGCACGGATATAAATAGGACATGCTGGAGGGATAGATTTATCACTCAGAGACTCCCTATGCTGTGGAATAAAATCCCGGTCCATGTGAGGCAGAGCACCTCGCTGACTCTGTTCAAGA
Organism: Protopterus annectens; assembly: GCF_019279795.1. Lineage (NCBI taxonomy): Eukaryota > Metazoa > Chordata > Ceratodontiformes > Protopteridae > Protopterus > Protopterus annectens. The sequence continues at coordinate 272,764,900 of NC_056744.1, forward strand.
GAAATCTAGACCTGTGGATGGGAGATCGTAGGTTTACCCCGGGAATCATCTCTGTGTCACTGCTGGACAGAGGCACAACAAACTAATGGGCACAGTATTTTTTCATATAAGGGGTGGCGTAAGCCACAAAAATTTGGGCTAGGCTTATAAATGCCTTAGGGCAGATAGCCTAGTATAAACCTATGAACCTATGAACCTATGTCTTTCTGACATCTGTTTTAGTCTTTTCTTTAGTTCCACTGCCAGCCAACCTGAAGTATGATTGTTTGTGTGTATTCCAAATAGAGCTAAAACTTTGTGCATGTCTGGTTGCTTTGCGTGTTGGCACACTTAGTAATGATTTAGCTTGTCTGAAGAAAGCATTTTATGTTTTGGAAGCTTGAATGAATGCACCTTGTAAAAGGCATGTGTTTGTTAACTTTAGTGCAAAGGAATATCACAAAAGGTGAATGAATGTCATCGTTGACTGTATCAATATCATCCTTCCATTTCTCTCTCTCTATATATATTTCTCTTTTTTTTGCATTTTTTTTTTCTTCTTTTCTTTTTGAGCATGCATCACAGTTCATTTTGACTTATAAACAGTTAAAGCACAAAAGGAAAACAGCTTATTGTCTTTTCATATTTGCTAATGACTGAAAGCATCACCACACCTAATATTTATCATACCATTAAAATATCATAAAGATTGTAAGTTTTACCAGTTAATACAGATAACTGAATTGGAAATATGCCAACTATTTACCAAGGCATGAGGTGGGAAGGACATATCCGAACCAAGCATCAATGACCTCTGCTCACAAAGCAGAGGTAATGTTACTGAAGTCCCAATATTGGTGTCTGAATTCATAGCAGCATAAATCCATCCATTCATCCATCTAACCATCCACAATCCTTTTTCCCATTTTATACCACAACAAATTATAAAATAATATGGAATATAAATAAATAAGGATCTATGCAGTCTGTTGCATATCTTCAATAAGAATTTCCATTTGAAGCATTAACTCAAAGATAATAATATTAATCAAGAAGTTGCCATTATATTTAATTAGGAGAAGGATATAGTGGTAAAAGGGCATGATTCTAATTGCAAATGCAATCAATTTATTAATCTAAATGGAATTTCAGAAACTAATACAAAATATTCAACAGGCATAAATTGTTCTGCTGTGAGTGTATTGGATGTAAACCTCTAGAAGACACTTATGTAACAGTGAAACCAAGACTACAATCGAGATAATGACCGACAATGTGACAAAGTCTAGCTGGGAGCATGCACCTATATTTTTTTCTTACAATGTAATGTCCATGCCAAGCAATTTTTATAACTTTAATTGTCTCAGTGAATATGTGTTGTTAGCAGATATTCAAGCCTGTAGTATAACTCTAGTTCTCAGCAATTGTTACAATTGGTGAAGATGTTACTATGTTACTGTCATTGTCTCGTAGCACTTTATTCTAGAGTTCTTTCAGCCAGTGTGCTCACTATCTCTATCTCTTTATTTTTTTATTTTGAGCTGGGTGTTCCTGTTTACTCCTACATGACTTAAAATACATGACTTCACCTTCTGCTAAATTACCTATGCGCCAGTATGCCATATTTAAATGAGTATTTTTGTGTTTTCTAAAGTAGCTTAACGCACTATATCTCATGCGTTTCATTGCCTTATTCCCAGTTAGCACCAGTATACACTCTGGTTCTCCTTAACCATGAAGTGTTTAAGAGATAATATTAGAATGAATGAATTGGTGATGCCTATATATATTAATTTAAATCTCACTTAGCTAAAATGTAATGTTGATTTTCCCCCAGCAAATATTTGTCTCTGTCATCATATAAGAAACATGGGGGAAAATTCTGAGTTTGGCATGAATGTGTTCTATAAATAGGGTCTCTTCATGTTTTCCAGTTTGCTTTCCACCAAGGGTATCTTCTGTGTGGAGTATACAAACTGGAAGCAAAGCTCTCTTCGCCCAAGACTGGACTAGACAGTCAAGAGGAGAAGGTAAACACTTGCACCACACCACACTCAGCACATTGTCCTTCAAAACTTACACCACCAAAACACACACATAGAAACACAAAACACACACCTACATTCGCAGAGGCTCTCAGTAAAAACCTGCCCAAGCAACAGGGACCTCCAAAGCAGAAACACAAGCAACCACCACCCCCCAACACAACACAAATGACACATAGCCCACAAACTAAGTCTGCCACTCAACCACAGCCCATAAGGCATAACAACATACCCAACACTCTAGTCATAGGTGACTCTATAGTCACGCATACTGATGTTCCACTTACCAGGCTAAACAAGGAGAAAGTTACTGTCAGCTGCCTGTCGGGTGCCAGGATCCGCCACATAATGCATGCACTCAGGTCACTCCACAACAAGTACAAATATGACTCTGTCATTGTCCATGTTGGTTTGAATGACCTGAGATGTACCTCCTTGGACTACATGAAAAGGGACATGGAGGAGCTGTCCGATCTTGTAGCCCAGGCAGGTATGACCCTAGCCCTGAGTAGCATCCTGCCATCACCAAGAATGATACCACAGTACAAGGACAAAATGATTGACTTCAACAATTGGATAAGCTTCTGGTGTCATTCTAAGGGGATCCAGTATCTGTCTGCCTGGGATGACATGATCGACAAGCCACGATGCTTAGCCAGAGATGGCCTGCACCTGTTGCCCCTGGGATTCTGTATACTGACTAAGGCTCTAGCCACCCCTATAGTGCCTTTTTTAGGCAAGGTTCAAATGACAAATTCACCACCCTAACAGGTACAGGCAAGAAGAATCTGAGGGTATTGCTACTTAATGCTAGACGTCTAAACCTCAAAATGCACTCTGTCGAGGCACTCCTTAAAATGGAGAACATCGACATCTGTGCAGTGGCAGAGACCTGGTTCAAGGCTCCAGAGAGTACCCTGCATTACCAGGCTATAATTCCTACCACACCTTTTGGCCACCTAACCTGGACCGAAACACTAAAGGCAGAGGCGTGTCCATATTCATTAAGGATATCCACACCTCCAGACTAGTTGCTCAGCATAATGCATTTGAGATTATCCAAGTGCAAATAACTCTGGGCAAGACCACAATCCAAATTGTAGCTTGCTACAGATCCCCCAACAAGTCCTAGGATTCCCACTCCTCATGTCTTAATACACTGGAAAATATTAGGGTACAACCTAACACCCTAATAATGGGAGATTTCAACTACCCTACCATTAACTGGGAAAACTACTCATGTACCAACTCTTGTGCTCAACGTTTTCTGGAATTCATAAATTTCAGTGCCATGGATCAACTTATCCACACCCCCACCAGGGGCAGCAATATCCTAGACCTGGTTATTACCAACATGGGCAACCGGTGCTCCACAGCAGAGGTCAATTCCTCGTTGGTCAGATCCGACCATAAGCTAATCACCCTAGACATCCACATCCCTCCCCCACCCCCCATTAGGGAAACCACAGTAAAAAATTTCTCCAAAGCCAACTTCATGCTTCTTAAGATAGAAGTGGCAAACTTCACAACTGCTGACGGACAATAGAGGTATGACTGCTGAATCCTACACAAATGCACTTTATAAGCACTTACATGAGTGCATGGATCGTGTAATCCCTAACAGAACCAAGATGCTATCCTCCAAAAAAGGACACCAATCTGGTGGTCCCCTGCCATAAACAAACTCTACAACAGAAGGAAGAAACTGTTGCAAAAAAGAGTAAAATCCCATGATTGGAGAAACTCCCTGGTCAGTTTCAGTAAGAAGCTGAGATGCCTCATAAAATCCTCCAAAGCTAGTTATGAAAACAAAATTGCCACTGACTCTAAAGATAACCACAAAGCATTCTATAGCTATGTCAAGAATCTCAATGGCAACACTCAGATCTGCTCTGAGTTACAGCACAATGGCACTAAATATACAGAACCAATGGATATTGCCAACATCCTTGCAGATAGGTTCAGTGCTAACTTTACCCCTCTGTCATCCCCTAAATGGCCCATCACTATACCAGAAGAATGCAAAGGTCCTGTAATCACAGCTGCACAGGTAAAAAAAAACACACTATCCAAAGCCAAGAACACAGCATCCATGGGACCTGATGACATCCCAGGCTGTGTTCTACATGAACTACAGAACAAACTGGCACCCAACCTAAGTACCATGTTCAATCATAGCCTCACCTCAGGCTATGTGCCCACTAAATGGTGCACAGTGACAGTTATCCCACTCCACAAAGGGGGAGCCACCACAGACCCCGCAAAACTACCGCCCCATTAGCCTAATGAGCCTGGTCTGCAAAACTACGGAGCGTATCATCATGGAACTTATAAAAAATGACATTGGTAATCTCCAAACTCAGGACCCCACCCAGTTCGGGTTTGTAAAAGGCAGAGCATGTCTCCTAAACCTGATAGACTTCTTTGAAGCAGTCACCAAAGCCGTAGATGAGGGTAAGGTGGTTCACACAGCCTATCTAGATCTCGACAAGGCTTTTGACACCATCCCCCACTCTGGAATTATAGATAAACTCACTAAACTAGGTATAAATCCCTATGTCACAAGGTGGGTTGCCAACTGGCTCACTGACAGAACCCACACTGTGAAAGTAGCAGACTCCAAATCCAGCTTCAGACCAGTGACAAGTGGAGTACCACAGGGTTCAGTCCTGGGTCCTCCCCTGTTTGGTATCTACTTCTCTGAAGTACAGGCCAACACAGAAGGTCTTTGGCTAATGAAGTTCGCAGATGACTGCAAACTAGGAGCCATAATCAAAACTCCAAAAGATGTGGACATCCTACAAAAGGGCCTTGCTGAGACAGATGCCTGGTGTCAAAGCCATGGCCTCAAGCTCAATGCCAAAAAGTGCATTGTCATTCCTTTTGGTAAAAACTCAGTACCCATGAACTACCACATAGGTGGTAGTCTACTTAACACCAAAAGTGTGATAAGAGACCTTGGGACACAGATGGACAGTAGTCTCTCCTTTGATAATCAGGAAATCCTTCTATGTGGCACACCTCATCACAAAAGGTTTCTCATCCAGGAAAAAAGAGGTCATTGTTCCCCTCTACTCGCCACTCATTAGACCCATTATAGAGTACAATGCCCCTTTTGGTATGTACCTCACAAGACATCTACAACAACTGGAAAGGCCACAGCAATACCCCACAAAGATGATTACCAGCCTCAAAGAGATGCCCTATGCAGACCATCTGAAAAAACTGCAGATTTACTCTGTTGCATATCGCCTACTCAGAGGCGATCTCTGCCTAACACACAAAGCTATGTCAAACCCAGAGCTTTTAGACATGCTCCATGCTCCACTTAAAGAAATCCCAATCCCTGCGAGCTACACGCTCTAGGGACCTAAACCTCATCACCACAATAAGCAGAACATGCTGGAGGGATAGATTCCTGTCCCAGAGACTTCCCATACTCTGGAACAAACTACCTATCTATATCAAACAAAGCTCTTCATTAGCACTCTTCAAGAAAAATCTTGATGATTGGATGGGAGATAGGAAATTCACCCTGGGGATCACTTCTATGGCTCTGCTCAACAGTGGCACAGGAAAATAATTTTCTTGTGTGGCGAAAGCCAGGGTACCTTTGGCTAGGCTTATATAGGCCCTAGGGCCAATAGCCTAGTACCTACCTATGAACCTATGAACATGCCCTCCCAGTGTTCAGGTGGATTTTTGTCAGGTGCTATAACTTTTTCCCATATCCCAAACACAAACAGCAGGTGGATTAGATATTCTAAATTGGTCACAGGTGTGGTATGGACACAGGACTAAAAACCTTGTCCCATAAATGGGAAAGAATTTATTTTAGAAATAACAAGTACCATTGTTCCTTATTATTGCCCCTATGTGTCAGTCAATGGCATAACGAGTAGCAAAGAGAGACAGAGATACTTTATAAGCTGACATTTGTTATATTCAGTTGTTAAGGTAACAGCAGAACAACTGGCACAATTTTTTAGGATCGTAAAGGGAATTGAATTTATAAGGCATAAGCAGGATTTCATTTCATAACAAATTGAACTACTATATGACCAGTTTCCTCCTCAAATGATCATTTTGCAATTGGCAGAAAAAAAATAAACAGGCTCACACTTCTGTAATTTTCAGCAAAGAAAGTACAAATAACTGTTATGCACACAATGTTTGAACATCAGTAGCAGCTGGTGTCCTTTAACTGTCTCACATAGCTATTCTCAACTTCTAATACATCCTCTTTGAGTTTTTCTCATCAGCAAAAGCAGTGACAGTACTCAGATCAGTACATTAATTGAGCACATTGTCAGCCATAACAGCTATAGAGTCCTACAAAAGTATTTCACACTGGTGTAATGTGGTACATAGTTATATGTGTTGTTGGGAATGCAATACATGCAAACAGGCATAATGTGGTACACAATCATATGTGTTATTGGGAACGCATCATGTGTGGTCGACACCATATGATCGAAGTTCCGTAACTTCGAAATTACAAAAAAAAAAACCCCAAAAAAACAAAGACAATGTACGCTTACAGGTTAAAGCAGGGGGTACCCCCTGCACCCACCACACTCCCCGCTACTTAAATATACCAACTCCGAGATCGCACTTTAATGCACTACGGTGTGGAAAGGGATTTCTCTTTCCTACACTGTAGCGCAATCTTGGAGTTGGTATATTTAAGTAGCGGGGGGGGGGTGTGGGGCATGCAGGGGGGGGCTTCACCCCTGCCTACACCCTTTACTTTTTCTTTTTTTTTTATTATTCATTTTGAACATTTCAACGTTTCAATTGTTCAATCATTAAAGGTCGACCTTTAGTGATTCAAACAACTGAAAATTCGATGTCCCAATAGGAACCCATAAACAGGCATAGATTGTGTACAGACATAAAGTGTTAGCAAGCATAAAGTGGTACACTGTCATATGGTTTGTTGGGAATGCATCATGTGTAAACAGGCTTAAAATGGTACACTTTGATATGTGTTACTGAGAATGCATAATCTCTAAACAGGCATAATGTGTTACACAGTCATATATGTTGCTGGGAAAGCATCACATGCACTGTTCAACTGTTATTATGTATATCTGTGGGATCTGCTTGTAGCTGCAGAAAGCTACTGCCAGTCACTACAAATATATATATATATATATATATATATATATATATATATATATATATATATATATATATATATATATATATATATATATATATATATATATATATATATATATGTGTATATATATATATATATATATATGTATATATATATACGTGTGTGTGTGTGTGTTAGGTAGGTATAATTTACATGTGTCTATCATCATATTATGTCAGCTACAAGATCTCATAAATGATAACTGATGTATTTGCATTTTATGAAAACCAACACTTGAGAGCCTACTATGCTTCTCACAGATCTAACACATATAGACATGTATTTTGAACCCCATGTTGAGGATTTCGGCACCTCTGATCACCACTTTATTATATTCTGATGTTGCTGCCCCTTTGGAAAAGAGTAATCATTGTGAGGTAATATAACATCAGTTCAACTCCTCCTTCAAGAGTCTGTAATACTGAGCTGTAGACAAACAGTACTATGGAGCACTGCACTGCCATGAAAACAGCATTTATTTATTTATTGATTTATTTATTTGTCGGTTGGGTAGGTGCGCTGGTGACATTGATCCTTTTCAGTCATGTCGCAGGCTCATCATGCAGATAACATGCAGAAACAGAAGGTATCATGCAAAACTAGACAAGTGAATGGACAAACACCATAAATTAACCAAGGCAATTGTCAGGAAGAAAATACCACCATTACACATAAGCTGCATCAAAGAACAAATGTTATGGAACTTTTACAGTATATATAACATTATTTACAATATATAGTGACTTTTTGAGTGCAATGCATAAGTAGCATAAGAGTAATTTGAATTAGTAACCGTTATCCTTAAAGCAATTATATTTGATTTCATTGCTGTGGTGCTTTGATAGTATTTTTTTCGTAATTATTTTGTCGTAGACAGTATTCTGATTTCTTTGGGAAGATGGCTCCAGGTAGTGGGTCTTATGTGTGAGAAGGCTTTTCTGCCTGCTGTGTTTTGGTAATGTAAGCAAATGAGAAGTATTCCATCATCAGAAGTATCTGTTAGTTGGTGAGAATGTTCCCTGAGTGGAAGTTTGTATATACAAAATGGCGTATACCTTAGTCTTAGTACTTAGAGAAAGCTCAGGAAGAAGGTAGCCCTATCAACTATGGGTAGCCAGTTAACACTTCTTATCAGGTCACAATGATGTATATGATATTCAGCAAGCAGAGCAAATCTGAAGATCTACTTCTCTGTAGCATGTAGTCTATGGAAATTCTAAGAATGAAATGTTAGTAATGGTAGGCAGTACTCGAGTTTGGGAAGTAAGATGTTTTAGTGATAGTCAATCTTGCTTTGAGAGTTAGCAGGTGTGAGATATTACGACAGAGTTCCATTTGTAAGAGTACTTTATTGGTGATATTTTCTGCATGTGGTTGTAAATATAAGCAAGGGATCAAGTGTGATTCCCAAATATCTCTATTCAGTAACAAAAAGGATATTGTTGTGTTGTGTGAATTTGAGGTTGATGGGTTTTAGAATTGCTTTTTATGTGAGGTGAAAAAAAGAATTACATTTCTTTTCAGTGGGTTTATAATAAGCTTGTTATTAGCTGGCCATTGACATAATTATGAAAACTTTGTTTGAAGTTGTGATTGAAAATCAGTGATGGAGCTATTACACTCTTGAAACAGAATTTTGTCAGCATAAGTAGCTGGATTAAGTGAATAAAGTTCAGCAGGTAAATTGTTAATGAGGATGGAAAGAGTAGTGGGCCTAGAGCAGAAGCCTAAGGAACAGCTACATCTAGGTAGCCTGTGGACTTGCTTGACTGATAACTAGTGAACCAATTAATAGTGTTGTCACAAAAATTAAATATTTTAAGCTTGTTAAGTAGAATTACATGGTCTACTGATTCAAAGGAATATGTTATATCTACAAATACTCCAGCAGTGAATCCACCCACATTATGGCTGTACATCATATTGTTAGTAGCAGAAAGGAGAGCTTTTGCAGTATTAAAGGCATTATGGAAGCCATGAAGTTTTTCAGAGAGCAGTCTATAATTGTTGGTGTGTTTAAATAGTTGCTTATATACAAGTTTTCAATTTATTTTTCCAATTGAAGAGTAGTTGGAGGTAGGCCTTTACAGTCACTGGGAGTCACTTTCTTATGACTGAGGATTATACTTGAGTATTTAAACTTTGGGGGAACAATTCCTATGGTTTGGGAGAGGTTACATATGTTTATGTGAGGTTTGGCAATATATTTTTTTGGTATCTTTGACACATATTTCATTAAAACAGAAGATGGCAGCATACTCTGTTAGTGTGTGTATCTGTGTTGTACTAGTATTGCACACCATTTAAGTATTGTAAAAACTGTTCATAATGTTTTTATGGATGAAGACATGTAAGCTTTACAGCCTTCTGTGAAGTGTAAATTAGAAGTCTAAGGAGGTACTGAGGTGGGTTGCAGACTTTTGATTGCACAAGTAAGATTTATGACTTCTTTACAAAAGCTTGGGTTTGCATGCTGAAATTAGTTGTAATTGTCTTGGAAATTAAGGTTTAAAGTTGTAAATCTTCTAGATGACTTCCAAAGACTGATATAATTGTCACGGAAAGTGATATGTGAGTGTTCTTTTTTTCCATGGTTTCCAAGCATTATTTCTACCGGCCCCCTTCAATAAACACACATCACACCAAATGATGTTTGATGACCTATATTAAACTGCCATAAAACCCAACTTCATTGACCAATATTTTAATTTATTAATCACAGAATAAACATAATATAATTGTTAATTAGGGCAGTGTGACCTCTCCGACCCTAACCAAATAAGCAGCATCCTTATCCCACACTTGCTTATTTTACTTATCATGCAGAGTCCCATCACTCACTTTCATTCCAATTTATTGAATTGAGCTTCCAACACCAGAGGGGAATCAGAAGAGAGACAAGCCTGCCCCTCTTCTCTGCCTACCAAAACTTATAAAATAACCACACAATCTCCAATTTTACAAAAAACAGGGAGGGAGGGTGGTAGCAAGTTCACACCAAACTGTGATTCCTTATCCAGTTACACTCGCATAAAGCTCATTAAGGCCCTCCCTACAGTTATCTCATTTCCACCCAGTCGTCCTACTTTCCCATTTAACCCTTGCATCCCCCTCCCCAGCTAACTTTCTTCCCCTACACTCTTAATTCCCCTTACTGTTTCTATCTAACCCCCTGCTCCGAAGACATCCCTGGACAAATTGGTTTGTTACAAAACATCATTTATCTGCTTTACCATACAAGCAGACAAGATGTTATGCCTAACTCTGATTTTAGCTTGCGTGATATACACAGACACACATACACAGATAGACAGACAGACACACGCGTGTGTGTATGTATATATAAATATATATATATATACATATATATATATATATATATATATATATATATATATATATATATATATATATATACATATACACACACAAACACACACACACACACACACACACACACACACACACACACACACACACACACACACACACATGTGCGCATACAACACTTTAAGAGACTGTACATATAAGATTTCTGGCAAGTCTTGACTGACTTATTGTCTGTTTGGAATAATAAATAGCATATTTGGCATAAGATATCAACCAGTCTACATGGACTAATGTAATTTCTTCACATGTTGTGTCATCCATAAAGTGTTGGTGCACTTTATACAAATATCAGTTCTGTTTATAGGAATGTCAACTTCTTTGTACTTGTGCTGGGACAGATTTGTGTCCCAGAGACTCCCCCATCTGTGGAATAGACTTCCTCTCCGCATCAAGCAGAGTACCTCATTAACCTTTTTTAAGTGCGACCTGGATAACTGGATGGGAAACAAAAAATACACCCCTGGGATTTCATCTGTGTTCCTGCAAGAAAGGGGCTTTGGGTGCTGACTTGTCTAAACATGGGCTAAACTCTTGGCTAGACTTATAAGAGCCTCAGGGCCAATAGCCTAGTAACTTCCTATGGTCCTATATCCTCTTTTTATATTTCCATTGTCTGTCAAACTATTTAATGAATCATGATGTTCTTCAGGAATTTGGAAACAAATGCTTGCTTTTTATGGTCTTGATAAATGTAATTTACCCATTTTTACAAGTAGTTTCAAATGTAGTTATAAAACTGTGGTCAGTGGGAACAAAGGTGTTGAATTTTCTATACATAAAAGATGAATTTCTGTCAGAAAGATATAATTTCAAATGCAAAAGGTGTGTTTGTGTGTTTGTGTGTGTGTGTGTGTGTGTGTGTGTGTGTGTGTGTGTGTGTGTGTGTGTGTGTGTGTGTGTGTGTGTGTGTGTGTGCGCGCGCGTGCTTGTGTGTGTGTTTACAGGGTAAAACACTGATCCATGGGGATCTTTATTCAAGTTCAGCCTGGAGTGACAAATATGTATAAAATGCTTAGTTGTTTCAGAGAGTATTTGTGCAATGACCAAGAACATAATGTGAAGTTTAACAACAAAGAGAAGGCACACTAGTACAACACTGACATTTCTGTAAATTCTTATTACTCACTCACAAGGCCTGCAAACTGTATGCAACATGTATATCAATGCAATGAAGTTAAATAATAAAGAGGCAAGACAAAAAAGGTATTACAGATCTTTGTGTTCAATTCCTGTCACCCCTCACTGGTCTTATAAGTGACATACAATAGATAGACAGACAGACAGATAGAGATTTTTGATAGGAGTAGACAGAGAAAGAGATTGAGGAAAGAAGAGTGAGCAGAAGGAGGAGTGAAACTAACATAAAGGTATGTGGGGAAGAGGAGTTATGTAGAGATAAGTAACCATACTTCAGTCAGTATATATACACAATTAAAATACAAAATTGGTGTATGCTGTTCAGACATATGATGTAAAAAAAGTTAGTAAGACAGATGAGCATATTATTGAGACAGATGAGCATCATATGATTTTATTTCTAACTAACAAAAGCAAAAAAGTTAAAATCAACTACAGTGGGTGGCCACGTTCTTATGGGTCACTAAGAAACATACAAATCTTTTTTGTCCAGATATGGAAATTATAGCTGCAAGAAAAGGCTGGTTAACTCAATTTATATCCATCTAACTTCAAAACCCATTGTAACTTTTTATAAAAGATGTCAAAAATTGTGTAACAGATATTCATGATATTATGGTGTGTCTGTTACCCAGATTAATTACGAATTCTTGCCTGTCACATAAGATGCAGACTCATTATTTACAGTGATCTAGAATGAATATTGCAGAAATTCCATTAGCTGGATATTTAGGAAGCATGGCTCATTTTTATTATTTGTGTTAACAACGGGAGAATTCATAGAGGTTAACACGAGGTGGGTATGATGTGCACAGCTTGAGGTAGCCTTTTGCCTCTTTGTGCAGGCTACATCTAATGAGGCTGTCCTGGGATAAAGCTTATACTAACTAGCCACATACTGTCTCTTACTACTTCAGATCTGTTCCAGTGAAGGCATCTGCATACTACATATATTTTTTTCAGCCATATAGATTAACATGGCCACTCCTTGCTCATCTCAGTAGTGAACAATGCCAAAAGGTCATGTTTATCCATTGAGATAGAGTTATGTACTGGAGAGATCATGTCAGTCCAGTTAAATCTGACCACTCTTCTCCTTGGTTAAACCCATAGTTAAAGACCTGAATCCATGGATAGGCATGTTTTTCCTTTCTCTGTGTCCAGCCTGGTGGACATGGACATCCTGAGACAATCTAACAATTGTCTCATGTATACTGACAACCACTTAATCCTGAAACAAACAATCACAGTATGTGAGAGATTCATTTACATTTTGAAAATTGTGACACAACTATCAAATACTGACAAATCAAATGACAAACAAGTTGTCAACTGTCAGCACACACACATCATTCTCCTCAATGAATATGGTCTTGAAACATAAACCCACATATGCAGAGCTACTCACAGGTATCTTAGCAAAACCTCAGAGGTCTCCTGTATGCTGACATCAGAAGCCACATGCAAAGAAAACAAATCCACACCAACCACTGCACATAAATACATATCATAATGTCTCCACAAGCAAGTTCCTAAGGCAAAACACCACATAGTCAAACATCTTGGTTATATGAGACTTAATTGTGAGACACATGGACACCCCCCTCACCAGGCTGGATAAAGAGAGGGTTGCAGTTAGTTGCTTTTCAGGGGCCAGGATTCACCAAATCAGGCAGGCACTCTGGTAACACAACCACAAGTATGAATATGATTCAGTCCTAGTCCATACGGGTATGAATGACCTGAGATGCAGCTCCTTGGACTATATGAAGAAACACATGATGGACCTCTCTGATTATATGTCACAGGCAGATATGAGCCTCATACTGAGCAGCATTCTACCCTCACCAAGAATGATACCATAATACAAACAGAAAATGACTGGCTTCAATAATTGGCTTAGTTACTGGTGTCATTCCAAGGGGATCCAGTATTGGTCTGTCTGGGATGAAATAATAGACAGACCATGCTGCCTTGCCAGTTATTTTCTGCACCTGTCACTGCTAAACTTTCAAATACTGGTCAAGGCATTAACAACTCCCATATATCCTTTTTTTTGGCAGTGCAAAACCAACAGACCTACCAATGTGACAAACTCTTCTAATGTCAAGCTAAAGGTACGACTGCTCAGTGCTAGGATTCTTAACAAGAACTCCACTCCCTGGAAGCTGCCTTCAACCTGGAGAATGCTGATATCTGTGGAATTATAGAGACATGGTTCAAGGCTGCTGAAAGCACCCTGGCAGTACAGGGTACAATGCCTATCACACATTCAGACCATCCTCAGAAATAAAAAAATGAAAGGAGGAGGTGTTTCCAATTACATGAAAAAACAGTCAATCCTCAAGACTAGTCAAGCTGGATGTCTTGTTGAGCTACTCCATGTCCAGCTGACTACAGGCAAAATCCCCCATTTTATCATTGCAGCTACAGGACCCAACCATGAAACATGAAGACTACTTCACATATCTGAAGTTACTAGAATCACTTACCATTCAGCCCAAGACACTACTCATGGGTGATTTTGACTAACCTATCATAAACTAGGAAGCATACATGATTCCTGGACTTTGTCAATGCAAATGCAAATGGGCTGAACAATTCATCTGCACTCTCACTAGGGGCTGAAATATTCTTGACATAGTACTCACAAAAATGTGGAAGCATCACCCCCCCCCCCCACCCAATGTACTGTCCTTGTTGGTAAGATTGAATCATAAATCTGTCTCCTTTGAAATAAATGTAACAGTAGAACCCCATCAAATCTAAAACCCTAAATAATTTTTCCAAGACAAACTACCTTCTATTAAGTGATAGCATAGATAATTTTAAAGCTCCTGCTAACCCCGAAAATGCAGAGGCTTATGCAAAAGTATATATGAATGCCCTGTACAACCATATAAACAACTGCAAAGAAACAGTAGTACCTGAACAACCTAAACCCAGGTCTAGCCAGAAAAACACGTCATCCTGGTGGACCCCTGGCATAAGTAGACTGTACAGCAGAAGGAAGAAATTTCTGTCTAGAATCAAGAGGAAGGGTGCACAAGAGAGAAAAAAAATCCCTCATTAGTCTCAAGAAGAAAATCAGGGAACTAGTCATATCTTCAAAAACTAAATATGAGACTAAAATAGCCTCCCAAACAAAGGATAACCAAAGAGCATTTTTTAGTTATCTCCAAAATCTTAAGGGAAACACTCAACAATGTGCAGTGTTGGCTCTTGATGGCACTACCTATACTCAGCCAGAAGAAATAGCAAACCTGCTGACTTATAAATATAACTCAAATTTCACTCTCTCATCATGTCCAGTTACTCCTCATGATGTACCCTCTACCATTCCTATGCCTGTTATCACAAAATAACATGTCATCATTGCACTCTCTAAAGCTAGAAACACTGCATCAATGGGCCTGACAGAATCTCAGGGTGTCTATTAAATAGCTTGAAATATAACCTAGTAGACTCACTCAGATCTGTATTTAACCACAGTCTCCAGACAGGCTTTGTCCCAGTACAGTGGAAGACAGCAACAGTCATCCCTCTGCACAAGGGGACACCATCAATGGACCCAGGAAACTACCGACCTATAAGTATAACTAGCCTCATATTCAAGGCTATGGAAAGGATAATAATGGACCTGATTAACAATGACATAGGAAATCTCCAGACTCTAGACCCATCCCAGTTTGGGTTTGTGAAATGCAGGTCCTACCTGCTCAGTCTGGTGGACTTCTTGAGAAGATCATCAAGGCATGGGTGAAAGTAAGTCAGTTCATACTACTTACCTTGAACTGGCCAAGGCATTTGAAACAATACCCCAATCAGGAATTATAGATAAACTCACAAAACTGGGCATAAATCTCTAAGTCACCAGATGGATAGCCAAATGGCTCATGGATAGGACACATTTCATTAGAGTGGGAGAATCCACATCCAGTAAGAGGCCATTCACCAGTGGAGTACCACAGGTCTCAGTGCTGGGCCCTCTCCTGTTTGGGATATACTACTCAGATGTCAAGGGAAATGCAGATGGGCTTAATCTGAAGCTGATGAATGCATGTTGGGGGCAATTATTGACTCCCAAATGATGTTGATATCCTACAAAGGTACTGATGCAGACTAATGATTGATGCCAGAGCCATGACCTCAAACTGAATGTGGAGATGTGCATAATAAAACCATTTGGGAAATCAAATATCACTGCAAATTACAGCATTGATAGCACTCTCCTAAGCGTGGACCAAGTGGCGAGAAATCTGGCTATTCAGACAGATAGAAATCTGAAATTAAACCACCAAGTGTCCACGGTGGTGAGCAAATCCTTCTTTGTGGCTCAGTTTGTAATTAAGAGCATGACATCTGGATCTAAGTATGTCATACTGCCAATGTACTCGGCCCTCATCAGACCAGTAATTAAGTAGAATGCACCTTGTGGCATGTACCTCAACAGGCACGTGCAACAGTTGTACCATTCTCAGAGGTTTCACACTAAAAAAATAAGAGTGTAACTGATATTCATATGAGGAACGGTTAAAAGCCCTATCACTGTATTCATTTTCCTACCGATTACTGGGGGGTAAACAGCACCTGACCTACAAAATATTCTCAAATCCAGCCCTGATGAAAATGTTGCATATTCACAAAACTAACTGCTCAAGGGTTATCCCCTCAAAAGATCTAAACCTGATCTCTGATATGAATAGATCATGCTTGAGAGACACATATATGTCCCAGAGATTGCTCCTTCTCTGGAATAGGCTTCCAATTCACGTGAAGCAGAGCCCTTCCCTGAACATCTTCAAGCACAATCTGGACCACTGGATGGGAAATTGCAAATTCACTCCGGGGTTGGTGCACATGTCATTTATGAATAAACCATAAACGAAAAGACAAACTGGTGAAGAAAACGCCAAATTGACAGCAAACCAAAAAACAACTCCACTTTAATCACTTTTAAACGCGTTTAAAAGTGATTAAAGTGGAGTTGTTTTTTGGTTTGCTGTCAATTTGGCGTTTTATTCACCACATGTCATTTATGGACAGAGGCTGTTTGTAAAAATTGCCAAAACCTGGCTTGGTAAACCTTGTTATCTTTCCTCCATCAATAGAAAATTTAGTAAAATCTGGATAAAACTGTCTAGGCTTGTAAGGGCTCTTGAGCTGCTAGCCAAGTAATCTCCTATGAACCTATGAACCAATGAGCATATGAGGGGGCTGAATGGTTAAATGCATAAGTTAGTTTGTATGTCTGCCTGAGAGGTAGCAGTAGTAGGGTGTGTGTGTGTGTGTGTGTGTGTGTGTGTGTGTGTGTGTGTGTGTGTGTGTGTGTGTGTGTGTGTGTGTGTGTGTGCGCATTTGAATTTGTGTGGGTGGGAGGTGGGTTGTAGTGACTGACATACTTCCACACACCCCTATCCACCGTGGATAACCCCAGAAAGTCATGCTTTAGTGGCACTTAGCATGAGGATGAGGGAATTTCTGTCATTGTTTAGTATTATTTAGTGACTGCATTCCTCAATGGTTTAACAGAAAACTGCAAATTTATTGAGGAACAGATCAAAGATATGAGGCAAAAATCTGGATATTCTGTGAAAATCTGAACAGTTGAGAGGTATGCCAGGTACAGAATCACTTGAAATTTGTAGGGACTGAATGAGTTATAAAAAGGTGTTGATGTTTCTCGTCTGAGCTCACTTGTTCTGGCATGCAGATATCTGTCAGAAACTGCACTTTCTTGTTACATACATTAAGAACTGCTTATATTCTTAAGTGCATTATAAGTAACAACTGGCATATTCATGTGAGAGCATCAGAGATGCGACATACATTTCTCAACTATTTTACTTCAGAATTCTGGACAAAGCCAAAATAAAAAATATATATTAGGAACCAAGGGTCAAGATAACTGACAGATTTTAAATATTTTGCTTATAAACTTAGAAAGGTGTTAAGATAGACTTAGAATTAGCATGCATTTCCTGAAGAATATAAAGTCTAAAACTCAAATGTCTATCATTATTTAGCAACTGAATTCCTCAATAGTATGACAAAAAAAGCACAGAATTTACAAGGAACAGATCATAGACATAGGAATATTTTGTGAAATTCTGGAAAGTTGAGATGTATGCTGCAATGGCTACTGGTGGAAAGCAACAGTTTGCCTTTAAGAACTTATTTTTCTTGCTGGGACACTCCAACTACATATACATATATATATGTATATATATATATATATATATATATATATATACCATCTCTGAGGTCACACAACAGTGGGGCAATAGAAAAATCTGTAAACCCCACTGTTAAAATTTTTGTGCTAACATTTGACAAAATGAGAATCCTCAAAATACTCAGCTGATTTCCAGGTACCTATATGTAAAAAAAAAAAAAAAAAAAAAAAAAAAAAAATATATATATATATATATATATATATAGATAGATATATATATATATAGATATATATATATATATATATATATATAGAGAGAGAGAGATAGTCTACATGCCCTATATATATATATATATATATATATATATATATATATATATGGTCTATATGCCCAGTCGGACACTACCCAGTTATCAAATGTAAAAAAAAATATATATATATATGTGTGTGTGTGTGTGTGTGTGTATGTATATGCATACATATTTATATATATATATATATATATATATATATATATATATATATATATATATATATGGTCTATATGCCAGTCGGACAATACCCAGTTATCAAATGTAAATATATATATATATATATATATATATATATATATATAGATATATGCTCAAACCATGTAACTGCCCAGTGTTATCTGTGGACTTCTTCTATTTTCCTTCACTCACAGTTGCTAGTATTCCTTTACCATTGTACCTTGTTTTGCTGTATTAGACATTGCATCTATTATTTTAGCATCAGCGAGATTTTTGTGTTTAGAGTTATTGCATTGCTGTCACTTTTATTTTTGCTCTTCAGTGGCACTACAGCAGCCAGTTCTTTTTTTACAGGTTTGATTGCACTATATATGTACACTTGTTGCCCAGTGTCAGTATAGTTCTTTGTAAATGCTTGTAGTGTTTTCATTACACTTGTGATTGCACTGTACCTCTGTTACTCCTTGACGCTGCACTCCATTTTAAGATAATAGCATACTTTTTCTCTTTGTTTTATACTTTGTTAAGCCCCTGTATGTTGCTTTATCTTTGCTTTCTAGGAGCCCACATGATTCATCCCACTGCACATGCCACCTTCATTTACCTTTGGTTGTGTTTTATCCCAGGGTTACTTGCTGGTTGTTACCACGGGTGCTTATGCTACACTTATTTCTGTAGTACCACAGACACTGATTTACTTGAATTTTAGTATAAACTAATGATGAAACTGGTGTGCCTTAGTCTGAGCCACTGTTATCTGATTTCTACCTTCTTTACCCAGGTGTAATACTTGCAGCTCACTATTCAACATACTCTGCTACTCCAGATGTCTGTATTCACGTAATGTATTTAACAGTGAAGATGTGATGCACTTTTCTAACATGCTCAATGCTATACATAGCTGGACAGTGTGAATTATAAGTCCTGCATTGCTTTTTGCAGCATTCTGCTTGTTCAAACTGTGTGACAACCATTTTCCAAGCCTCTCCTGAACTAATCCAATTACATCTGTACCGCATTCCTCTTTGCATGATATACTCTCTTCTTAAATGCATACATTTGTTGATTCTCACTTGTCTCCAGCCTTACTTCCACGTCAAACACCTCTGTCCTGCCAGTTCGTATTCACCCAAACTAAATCTTGCACAGTTATACACTGCTGCTTTAAAACCCCTCTGTCCAACTACTAGCCCCATCTTATTACTTCTTCATGTTACTCTAGGGTAATCCAATACATATAACAGAGGGGGAGGAAAATAACTGGCAACCCCTGGATACTTTACTAAAGGTGGCCTGCATCTCTCTCCCAATAGCTCCTGTGGATTGGCAAAACCCTTTTCTTTATCTAGCAAGGTCATTCTCAGCAGATTACTTGCACAGCAGACCATTATCAAAATTATATAATGATAGCACTGCTCCATGCTAGAGGCCATAACAAAAAGTAGCACACCTTACAGGTATTCATAACCTTACAGGTATTCATAACTATTGAAAATACAGATATATGCATACTGCAACACTGCTTCAGATAAGCAAAAGTACTGACACAGTACAGAGTTTTAGGGCCTACTATTCCTTCAGACCCAACATTCAATTTGATGGTGTGGCTGCAGGGGGGATGTATGTGTTCCTGAAAACAAAAATATCACCTCCAGACTCTTAATGTAAAGCATTGACTATAAGCTTTTCCTTATCTTTCCCATGATAAATAAAATCCAATACCACATCATAACAGGTAACCATGCCTCGTCCATAGCATCACCAGCCTATGAGACATATTTAACAAACTGACATCCCTTGCTGTTTGACCCAACACTACCCTCTTCTATGACTTCAGCTATCCCTGCATTAACAGGGACAGCTACCCATACCTCCCAACCTCTTAGTACAAGAAATCTGGACAAAGTCTGTCAAAATGGGGAGACAATGGGCCAAACAAAGGGACATATTTTAAATATTGCTCTTAAAAACTTAGAAAGTTGCTAAAGTAACAGTGTTTGTTTTAGCATACATTTTCTGAAGGATATGAGGTCTGAAACTGAATGTATGCCATTATTAATGACATAAATCCTCAGATCATCTCAGTGATTTACCTGAAAAATACAAATTTTATGAGGAACAGACCAAAAATATGAGCCAAAAATCTGGACATTCTGCAAAAATCTGGGCAGTTGAGAGGTATGCAGCTACCCCATGACAAATAAGTATACTCAAAGTTTCCTGGACTTTATTAATGCCATCTCTTTAGACCCATAAGTCAAACTACAAATGACTGGTTCAAAAATATCGGACCGAGTTCTCACTAATATCACCCCCCCCAACCCACCAACAGTGATCAACACCTATAGGTATCAAACCATTGGTAAAATCTGAACTCAATGTAGTAACACTCTTAAGTGTGAGATATGAGATAGCTCTAAGCACCCCCTCTCTTTCAATTGCAAATTTTTTCTAGCTATCCGATGACCTGATGAAATTCAAATGCCCTCCTCACCTCAATGATTCCGTCTTATATGTTGCCATATTTATTGATAATTTGTACACACACAGCCAAGCCTGCCTTGAGGCCTTGGTT